>NC_084814.1:9938756-10242509 GCF_963583255.1 Pyrus communis | reverse complement strand
TGGATTTGACTCAAAAACGTAAAATAACAATATGAAACACTATACTAGACTCAAAGAATGCAAAACTAAACTTTTAAACACTAAGACAAACCAAAAGACTCAAAACAACACAAACACACTCAAATCTGCCTAAAAACCACTTTCTGGGCAGATTTGAGCAAAACCACAAATTTGGACGAAATTAAGTAATAACTTGACTCAAGAACGTAAAAACACAATATAAAACACTAAACTAACTCAAAGAATGTAAAACTAAACACTTAAAACATTAAAACAAACCAAAAGACTCAAACATCACCCCAAAACACTCAAAACTGCCTTAAAATCACTTCCTGGGCAGTTTTGAGCACTTTGGTGAATTTGGACGAAATTATGTAACAAAATGAATCAAAACACTTATAAACATAAACTAAAACACTTTCTACTAATTTGGACAATAAAGTAATGGGGGATTGAGTTTTATACGAAATTAAATAAAATGTACAGATTCGAATTAAGACAGATAGTATATATGAATGTGATGAAATGGAATGAATGGATGGATGCTAGCCAAGGGGTTCATCTCCATACATGTTATACTTGCATAATAAATGATTTCCAATTGCATTTCAATAAACCATGAATTCTCAACACCCCAAGTTAACCGTGATGCACTAATTAACCTTCAAATCTTCCTAACGTTATTGAATTGGATGATGCATGCGACAATTCAAAACATTCCCCACAAGTCCTCAACATGAATGCATAGAAGAGGTACAAGCAAGAATCATTACGCTCTATGAAAATTATAAGTGTTGACGAGGCATTCGTTACTATGAATGCATGAAACTCTTGCCAAGAATTCGTTTAACGCGATTGTTTATAAGCAACCTCCACTACTTATGAATATAAGTTGGTAACTATTAGGTGAAACTCACTTATATTCTAGCGTCATATTCATGCATGAAAATTAAGCGTGCACTCTCAATAAACATACATAAATAAGTTATCAATAAAACGGTTAAACAAATTGAATCACAACTTATGAAACGCAATTAGAAGTAATCAAATCAAAATGCAAGCATAAACATATATTCGAATCACCCCCCAACCAAGGGGGAGTTTAGTTCCTTATGATACAAAACAAAGAGAATCAAAGAAACACCTAAACATTCCAACAACTCAAACTTGAATTGTATGAACGTTTAGGCACTCTTCTCTTCCATGCCTCATTCGTACAAAACAAAGAGTATTGAAATTAAACATAGAAATCAAAGAAACACCTAAACATTCCAACAACTCAAACTTGAATTGTATGAACGTTTAGGCACTCTTATCTTCCTCTTCGTTGTAGCACAAGGTCTAAGGATAGTTTGATGGTGTGAATGGTTTGGGTAGTGGTGGAGGAATGGAAGGATGGTGTTTGGATTTGTAGGGAAGACTCACGGCACAAAGGGGGGTTTATGGTCTACATTTCTGCAATGGATGAAGTGTATGAATGGAATGGATGGTGTTTGTGAAGGGCACGGCCCCAAGGGACCAATTTCTATTGTGAATGAATTGTGTATGAATGAGAATGAATGAATGAGTATTTATAGGTGAAATGGGGGGAACATGACAGCTAGGAACTTGGTGGAAATCTGAAATGGTGATGGGAGATGCATGTGCTGTTTGTGCATGTGATTAAAGGGTGGAAATGCATGTGCTTTGACAAAAATGAAAGGGAATGCACGGTTTTGGTTGATTTCTGGTGGTTGTGAGGTGGAAATCTAGGTGGAAATGCATGTGGATTAAAGCTATGTGAATGATTAAGGTGAATGTGCATGAGTGCATGTGAAATCTGCCAAGATGCATGTGTTATGAAGTGGATTTTCTGCAAAGGGACAATCTGAAAATGCATGTGAAAGCATGTGTTGGCTGCAATGATGAAATGGATGGGAGTGCATGTGGCTTAATTAATTAAAGGGAGTGCATGTGCAATGTTTTAAAGGATGGAATGCATGTGAATATGATGAAATGGATGGGAGTGGTTTGATGAATGAGTGGATGGAATGATGAAAGAATAAAGGGAATGATGAAAGGGGAACAAGTGCATGTGGATGCATGGTGATAGCATGTGCACGGTTTTAGGGAGAAAGGTGTGAATGTGTGGCTGATTTGTGGAATAGGTATGCATGTGAAATGTTTGTGGTGAGTGAATGTGCATGTGAATTAAAGCTAAAGTGATGATGATAAGTGATAAGTGATAAGTGATAAGTGATATGATATGTGGTTATGATGTGATAAGTGGTTATGATAAGTGATAAGTGATAAGTGATATGATAAAGTGATGATGATAAGTGATAAGTGATAAGTGATAAGTGATATGATATGTGGTTATGATAAGTAATGGGAGTATGTGGGTTAATTAATGAAGGAAATGCATGTGCAATGACAATGTGTTAGAATGGATGTGTGTTATGCATGGCATGATTGGGATTAGGAAAGGTTTAAATGTCCTAAAACTAAAGAGAACAAGGTTCCAACACTTTGGCTCCAATTAGGTCTTCAATTTCGTCCAACACTTTGGCTCCAAGCATAAGCTATCCATCCTTAGCCCAAAAGTGCTCCAAAAATCTCCAAAATGCATCTTTTTGCTCCTTTAGCCCTTTGGACCTACAAACACACGAAAATAGCTTAAAGTACTAAAATAACTAAAGAAACATAACGTAAATGCACGAGAACAAGCCATTTAAGTCGCATGAATATGCTCCTATCACCGTGCACATGCTATCACCATGCATTCACATGCACTTGTTCCTCCATCATTCCATCCTTTAAAACATTGCACATGCACTTTAATCATTCAACACATGCATTCACTTCATCATTGCAGCCACACATTCACCCACATGCTATCCCATTTCAGATTGCATTTCATTCATTTCACATGCATTCCATCCTTTAATTCACTCACACACACTCATAATCATTCACATTTTGCAATCACATGCATTCCATCTCTATTATGCAATCATGTAGGGGACTTGTGGGGAATGTTTTGGGTTGTCGTATGCAATCATCCAATTCAATAACGTTAGGAAGATTTGAAGGTTAATTAGTGCATCACGGTTAACTTGGAGTGTTGAGAATTAATGATTTATTGAAATGCAATTGGAAATCGTTTTATTATGCAAGTATAACATGTATGGAGATGAACCCCTTAGCTAGCCTTCATTCCATTCAATTCTATCACACATTCACATTTACATTTTGCTTTTACTTACAATCTGTTCTTTTAGTTTAAATTCGTCAAATTAAAATCCCCCTTTACTTTATTGTCTAATTTAGTTAGAAAGTGTCTTAGTTTGTGTTTATAAGAGTTTTGAGTCATTTTGTTACACAAATTCGTCCAAATTTGTGTTTGTGCTCAAATCTGCCCAGAAAGTGGTTTTTAGGCAGATTTGAGTGTGTTTGTGTTGTTTTGAGTTTTTTGGTTTGTTTTAGTGTTTTAAAGTTTAGTTTTGCATTCTTTGAGTCTAGTATAGTGTTTCATATTGTTATTTTACGTTTTTGAGTCAAATCCAAGTGGTTAACAATCCCTCCTAATCCCCGGTCTAGAACGATCCCTACTTATAAATATACTACAATTTGACGAAAAGAGGGTTTAATTTGTGTGCGTATAAATCTCGCATCAAATTTTGGCGCCGTTGCCGGGGATTAGAAAATTTGCTAATCCCTTGGATTGTTTTATTTTTGTTTGTTTTTATTCCAGATTCTTAACCAGTGTTTTGTTTCTTGTTTTAGGTACTAGTTCATGACTCAGAGTTCTCATCCGATTCGTGAACATATCCTGGAGTGATTGGGTTCTTCGTCCGGCTGCAAGACGTAAAAGAAAGCGCTACTTGGGAGGCAACCCAATGCACTGAAAAAAAAAAAAAAAAATTCATATATTAAATAAAATACTAAACATGGTGAAAGATGGAGCTTCACAAAGGTTGTTTACGTGAAGCCCCACTATGAGGCGTCGGAGCGGAAGGCATAGAAGCAGAAGGCTTTGAAGCAGAAGGCATCTGAGCGGAAGGCATCGAAGCGGAAGGCATCGGAGTGGAAGGCATCGGAGCGGGAGGCATCGGAGCTAGAGCATTCCAGGCCTCAATACTTGGCCAAGCGCTGGATGAGCCAGGAAAAAGGTGCCTCTGGAGGAAAGACGAAAACCTTTGACGGTCACTGTGAATCCGACCTTCAGACTCTTGCAGCTCATCAAGCTTCCTCTTCATGCCCGTCGAATAGTTGTTGGCAAGCACGTGCAAACTTCTATTCTCGTACTTAAGCTGCTGGATCTCTTGCTTAAGACTTTCCACCTCTGCCATCAATGATTCCACCTGACGGGAGCGGGCAAGCAGGCGTTGGCCCATGTTGGACACAGAACTCGCACACTGAACACTAAGTGCGAGGGACTCTTGAACGGCCAACTCATCGGACCGTCCTGACAGCAGCCTACTATCTTTTGGAGTGAGGAGGTTCCTAGCTACTATTGTAGCTGTTGTGGCGTCCTGCATCACGGAGTCTTCACCTGTAAGAAGACCGTTAGAAGATAAGAAAGAAGGGCGCCATACGTTACCTTGACGCGGCGCGCCCGTATCATGATGCGTGGTTTATACGCACACAAATTAAACCCTCTTTTTATCAATTGTAGTATAGGTGCAAGTAGGGATCGTTCTGGACCGGGGATTAGGAGGGATTGTTAATCACTTGGATTTGACTTAAAAACGTAAAAACATAATATAAAACACTAAACTAGACTCAAAGAATGTAAAACTAAACTTTAAAACACTAAAACAAATCAAAAGACTCAAAATGCTTTTAAAAACACAAACTAAAATGCTATACTAAACTCGAAGAATTCAAAACTAAAAATAAGAAAGATTAAGACTAAGACTTAAACGAAATATGGGGGGATTGATTTTGGACGAATTTAAACTAAAATGGATAGATTGTAAAGAAAACAAATTGTAAATATGAAATTGACGGAAATGAATGGATGGTATGGCTAGCTAAGGGGTTCATCTCCATACATGTTACACTTGCATAATAAAATGATTTCCAATTGCACTTCAATAAACCATGAATTCTCAACACCCCGGGTTAATTAGGTCCGCTTAAATTAACCGTCAAGTTTTCCTTAAGTTAATGAATTGGATGATTGCATACGACAACCCAAAGCATTCCTCACAAGTTCCCTACATGAATTGCATAATAGAGAAACAAGCAAGAATCATTAAGCATCATGAAAACTATAAGTGTTGACGAGGCATTCGTTACTATGATTGCATGAAACTTATGCCAAGAATTCGTTTAACGCGATTGTTTATAAGCAACCTCCACTACTTGTGAATATAAGTTCATAACGATTAGGTGAAACTCACTTATATTCTAGCGTCATATTCATGCATGAAAATTAAGCGCGCATTCTTAATAAACATACATAAATAAGTTATCAATCAAACGGTTAAACAAATTGAATCCACAACTTATGAAACGCAATTAGAAGTAATCAAATCAAAATGCAAGCATAAACATATATTTCGAATCCCCCCCTAGCTAAAGGGGGGTTTAGTTCCTCATACAAAACAAAGAGAATTGAAATTAAACATTGAAATCAAAGAAACGCCTAAACATTCCAACAACTCAAACTTGAATTGTATGAACGTTTAGGCCCTCTTCTCTTCCTCTTTATTGTAGCATAAGGTCTAGGGATAATTGGTTTGGGGGATGGAAGTGTGGAATGGAATGAGGAGTGATGGAAATGGAAAGATGGTTTTTGGATTCTAAGGGAGACTCAGGGCTAAGAGAGAAAGGGATGTGTTTGTGGTGTGTTGTGTATGAAATGAGATGAGATGTCCATGAATGAATGAATGCAAGGGTATTTATAGGAGTAGTGGAGGGAACATATGGCTATGTCATTTGTAGGTGAAGTAGGTGGATGTTGTAGGTGAAGTAGGTGGATGTTGTAGGTGAAGTGGATGTTGTAGGTGAAGTAGGTGGATGTTGTAGGTGAAGTAGGTGGATGTTGTAGGTGAAGTAGGTGGATGTTGTAGGTGAAGTGGATGTTGTAGGTGAAGTAGATGGATGTTGTAGGTGAAGTAGGTGGATGATATGTTAAGTGATAAGTGATAAGTGATATGATATGTGGTTATGATATGATAAGTGGTTAAGTGGTGATGATAAGTGATAAGTGATTAAGTGATATGATATGTGGTGATGATAAGTGATAGGAGCATATTCATGCGACTTAAATGGCTTGTTCTCGTGTATTTACGTTATGTTTCTCTCGTTATTTTAGTCCTTTATGCTTCTTTTGTGTGTTTTCAGGTTCTAAGGGCCTAGGGAGCAAGTAAGTGCATTTTGAGGCCATTTGGAGCATTTTTGGGCATGGATTGGATAGCTTATCCATGGAGCCAAGAGGATGGACGAATTTGAAGGCCTTGTATGCACTTGAAGACACAAAACAATGGCCCTAACCCAATCACATAACACATTATGCCATACAAACCAACCTATTTTAGGCCCATTCTATGTACTTAAACCCTAGCCCTTTAAACTAGTTCATTTATCACTTATCAAACCATTCACTTATCACTCACCACATATCATTCACTTATCACTTAACATATCATTCATTTATTTCACTTCCATACTCCTCTTAATTCCACATGCATTCTCACACATGCACATCATTCACTCACATTTCCACCATTCATTCTTTATTCCTTTCCAAACATCTCACATGCATTTCTTCATTATTTCCTAACCCTACATGCATTATTTATTGCATCTTCACATGCATTCACACACACTTTACACATTCAAACCGTGAGCTCCCATTCCTATATGCCATTTTCAGATTTCCACCCACTAACCTAGTCATCAACACATGCACTTCCACCTTTCATCCACAATGATTCATGATTCATTCACTTTGCATCCTTTAATTCAATCACATACTTTCCCATTGTATAATACATCCACATGCATCTTTAACCAACAAACATTACAATCACATGCATTCACACACCATCTTCCCTTTTACAAAACACATTGCCGTGCCTTCCCTTCACAATTTCAGCTTTCCTCCTTTTAATTCCACATGCATTCACTTCATCATTACACCACCACTCATTCTTTAAATCCACATGCACATTCAATCATTCATTCAAGCCCCCTTGTGCCATGTTTCACCCTTTGTTCCCACCTATCACATGCATCATCATCAAACAAACTCTAATTGCCGTGGGTTCCCTTTGCTCCCCTTGTGCAATTCCAGTTTTCACATGTGTCCTAGCTGTTTTTCCATCATTCCTCCACACAAATGCTTAAACAAACAGCCATATGTTCCCTCCACTACCCCTATAAATACCCTAGCATTCATTCATTCACTCCCCATTCAATTCATATCTCATATTTCCATTCACAACACTTCACACAACACAAATACACATCCATTGCCGCAATTCCCCTTCCATTTTCTGTGCAGTTTTTCTCCTTCATTGCAGCCACTATCCAACCACTTCCCATCCCTCCAAAACACTTCACATAATCCCCAAAGCTCACCTTAGACCTTGTGCTACAACAACGAGGAAGAAAAGAGTGCTTAAACGTTCATACAATTCAAGTTTGAGTTGTTGGAATGTTTAGGTGTTTCTTTGATTTCAAAGTTTAAATTTAATTCTCTTTGTTTTGTACGTATGAGAAGGGAAGAGAAGAGTGCCTAAACGTTCATACAATTCACGTTTGAGTTGTTGGAATGTTTAGGTGTTTCTTTGATTTCAAAGTTATGAGGAACTAAACCCCCTTTAGCTAGGGGGTGATTCGAAACTATGTTTATATTTGCAATTTGAATTGATTACGTTTGGTTGGAATTTCATAAGTTGTGGATTCAATTCGTTTAACTGTTTGATTGATAACTTATTTATGTATGTTCATTGAGATTGCAAGCTTAATTTTCATGCATAAATATGACTCTAGAATATAAGTGAATTTCACCTAATCGCTATGAACTTATATTCACAAGTAGTGGAGGTTGCTTATAAACAATCGCGTTAAACGAATTCTTGGCATAAGTTTCATGCGTATTCCATAGTAACGAATGCCTCGTCGATGTTTATGATTTCCGTTGAACTTAATGATCTTTGTTGAATGTCTCTATCATGCGTATTCCATAGTTAGGGACTTTGATTAAGAATAATTTGGTTGTAATGCGTATTCCATTCAATCCAACGAATTGAGGGAAATCTGAAAGTTAATCTAAGCGGATCTAATTAACTTGGAGCATTAAGTTTCACAACTTATCGAAAGACCAACTGAGAATCAATTTTGTTTTGCAAGTGTAACATGTGTGGAGAAGAACCCCTTGGCTATTCCATCATCCATATTTTTATCACATTCATATTTACATTTTGCCTTTAATTATATTCTGTCTTTTTAATTTAATATCGTCCAACCACAATTCCCCCCCTATTTTGTTAAGTCTTAATCATTCGTATTTGTTTTATTTTTGTATCTTTAAGCTTTTGGAGTCATAAACAATTGCAAATTCGTCTAAATCAAGTTCTAGCTTCTATTTGAGTCAATTTGATTGTTTTAGACAATTTGAGTTTTTCAAAGCCTTTCTGAGTCATAGTAGTCTTGATAAGAGTATGTTAATTTAGTTTTTATGTTTTTAAGTCAATTTAGAAGGTTTTAGCAAGCCCTCCTAATCCCCGGTCTAGAACGATCCCTCACTTATCCATTCTACTACAATTGTCCAACGAGGGTTTAATTTGAGTGTCAAGTAAATCTCGCATCAAATTTTGGCGCCGTTGCCGGGGATTAGCAACTTTGCTAATCCTTTGTCTTTATTTTTATATTTTTTTAGTTTTTCGTGCATTCTTATTTCAGATTCTTAGTTTGTTTGTTTCCTTGTTTTTTAGGTACTGTGTATGACTCGTCGCTCTCGGCCTATTATAGAGAACATCTCCGACTTCGACGGTGATTTTGAACGCACTTTGAGGAGAACGAGGAGTCAACAAGAGCCACCACAACCTCCACCACAACCTCCACCACAACCTGGGCTTGAAGAAGACGAAGTAGGTGTAGAAGAAAAGCCCACGGATCAGATTTTTGAAGAAGAACAAGCCATGGCAGCAGATAATAGAACCATCAAGGAGCTTTCGGCCTCGGGTTTGGATAATGCATTGCCTCTTTGTATCCAATACCCCACGGCTGCAGAGGGGAAGACTGAGGAATTTGAACTCAAATCCAGTTTGTTACACCATATTCCGAAGTTCCATGGCTTGTCTATGGAAGACCCCAACAAACACTTGAAGGAGTTCGAGGTGGTTTGTTCAAGCATGACCCCCGTCAATGTGGATGGGAGTATATTGAAGATGAAGGCCTTTCCATTTTCACTTATGGACAAGGCCAAAGATTGGCTCTACGAACTAGCCCCGGGAACTGTGACTTCGTGGGAGAGTATGAAGCGTGCTTTCTTGGAGAAATTCTTCCCTATTTCGAGAGTGATTCTCCTATGGAAGAAAATTAGTGGTATTCAACAGAATCATGGTGAGACATTCCCGGCTTATTATGAGCGCTTCAAGGGCCTTGTAGCTTCATGTCCTCAACATCAAATGAAGGAGGAACTTCTCCTTCAATATTTCTATGAGGGCCTCCTTCCTATCGAACGTCAAATGCTTGATGCATCAGCGGGAGGAGCATTGGTGGACAAAACACCAAGGGATGCCAAGATTCTCATAGCCAACCGAGCGCTCAACGCTCAACAATATGAAGGAGTGGGCCAAAGGGAAGCCCCACGGCAACAAAGTGTAAATGAGGTGAGTGCTATTTTTGAAATTCAATCACAACTTGCTAATCTTAATTCTCTTGTTTCTCAGGTTGCGATTGGTCCAAAAGCACAAGAACACCAAGTTTGTGGCGTGTGCTCAATTCAAGGGCATCCATCCGACAAGTGCCCTCAACTAATCGAGAATGGTGGGTGGGAATCTGCCAATGCAATTGGTTTCCAAGGACAAAATCAAAACAACCCATACTCGAACACTTACAATGCCGGATGGAGGGACCATCCAAACTTCAAATGGAGGGAGCCACAACAAGCTGCCCAACAAGGAGGATTTAGGCCAAACCCCCCTGGTTTTTATTCCAAGCCGTATGCACCCCAACAACCTTCGACATCATCTCATTCAGGTACGTCATTGGAAAGTGATCAAGCTATGCAATTACTAACCTCTATTTCGCAGGGGTTGCAAAATCAAAACAACCGGATAGCAAATAACGAGAAGGAGATGACGGATATGAAGAAACAAATAGGGCAGATTTCTGAGTTCCTTGGACAGATTAGAGAGCAAGGAAAGCTTCCTAGCTCAACCACAGTCAATCCAAAGGGAGGATTCGAATCCGCCAAGGCCATCACCCTAAGGGGTGGAAAAGAAGTTGGGACCGAGCCAAACAATCCCAAATCTGCCCAGAAAGTAGATGAAGAGACGACACAACCTGAGGCAGATCACCCTAACTCGGCCAAATCAGGCAATTTAAGTTCAAATTCATGTACTTCACGTCCTAATCTGCCCAATGTACCTTTTCCTCGCAGGTTCTGATGCGTGATTTACTTGACACTCAAATTAAACCCTCGTTTGACAATTGTAGTAGAATGGATAAGTGAGGATCGTTCTGGACCGGGGATTAGGAGGGATTGCAAATCTCTTGGAAACTGACTCAAAAACTTAAAAACACAGTTTAAAACACTAAACTAGACTCAAAGAATACAAAATTAAAGTTTAAAACACTAAGACAAACCAAAAACTCAAAATGCTTTAAAAACACAAACTAAATTGAATTCTAACTAAAATGAACATTAAAGTAAAGGGGGATTTAAGTTTATACGAAATTAAATTAAATGAACAAATTAAAACAGAATGTAAATATGAAATTGATGAAATAGAATGGATGAATGCTAGCTAAGGGGGTCATCTCCACATATGTTACACTTGCATAATAAAAAGATTTCCAATTACATTTCAATAAATTATGAATCTCATCACCCCGGGTTAATTAGGTCCGCTTAAATTAACCGTCAAGTTTTCCTTAAGTTAATGAATTGGATGGGTTAGCGCAACGCAATTCACAACATTCTCCAAAAGTCCTTTACGTGAACAGCACAATAAAGATACAATCAAAGATCATTAAACATTATGAAAACTATAAGTGTTGACAAGGCATTCGTTACTATGATGAGCATGAAACTCGTGCCAAGAATTCATTTAACGCGATTGTTTATAAGCAACCTCCACTACTTGTGAATATAAGTTCATAACGATTAGGTGAAAATCACTTATATTCTAGCGTCATATTCATGCATGAAAATTAAGCGCGCATTCTTAATAAACATACATAAATAAGTTATCAATCAAACGGTTAAACAAATTGAATCAACAACTTATGAAATGCAATTAGAAGTAATCAAATCAAAATGCAAGCATAAACATATATTTCGAATCACCCCCTAGCTAAGGGGGGGTTTAGTTCCTCATACAAAACAAAGAGAATTAAAATTAAACATTGAAATCAAAGAAACACCTAAACATTCCAACAACTCAAACTTAAATTGTATGAACGTTTAGGCCCTCTTCTCTTCCTCTTTATTGTAGCATAAGGTCCAAGGATAGTTGGTTTGGGGGAATGGAAGTGTGGAATGGAGTGAGGAGTGATGGAAATGGAAAGATGGTTTTTGGATTCTAAGGGAGACTCACGGCTAAGAGAGAAAGGGATGTGTTTGTGGTGTGTTGTGTATGAAATGAGATGAGATGTGAATTGAATGAATGAATGCAAGGGTATTTATAGGAGTAGTGGAGGGAACATATGGCTATGTCATTTGTAGGTGAAGTAGGTGGATGTTGTAGGTGAAGTAGGTGGATGTTGTAGGTGAAGTGGATGTTGTAGGTGAAGTAGGTGGATGTTGTAGGTGAAGTGGGTGGATGTTGTAGGTGAAGTAGGTGGATGTTGTAGGTGAAGTGGATGTTGTAGGTGAAGTAGGTGGATGTTATGTTAAGTGATAAGTGATAAGTGATATGATATGTGGTTATGATATGATAAGTGGTTAAGTGGTGATGATAAGTGATAAGTGATTAACTGATATGATATGTGGTGATGATAAGTGATAAGTGCATGTGGGTTAACTAATGAAGGAAATGCATGTGCAATGACAATGTGTTAGAATGGATGTGTGTTATGCATGGCATGATTGGGATTAGGAAAGGTTTAAATGTCCTAAAACTAAAGAGAACAAGGTTCCAACACTTTGGCTCCAATTAGGTCTTCAATTTCGTCCAACACTTTGGCTTCAAGCATAAGCTATCCGTCCTTAGCCCAAAAGTGCTCCAAAAGTCTCCAAAATGCATCTTTTTGCTCCTTTAGCCATTTGGACCTACAAACACACGAAAATAGCTTAAAGTACTAAAATAACTAAAGAAACATAACGTAAATGTACGAGAACAAGCCATTTAAGTCGCATAAATATGCTCCTATCAAATACCCCCACACTTAGCTTTTGCTAGTCCTCGAGCAAAACAGAAAAACAAAACAAAAAGAACAAAACACAACCTACACCTTCCAACAATCGTATCAGGGACTTCCAATGCACATGACAAGTTAAAAATCATTATTCTCACAGATTTGAGCCATCTTTACACTTAAGTACATTCTTAATCATAGTCACCACATACTAGTTCACAATTAAGCAATTAAAACACATTTCAAATGTAGTAACATGCCTTTAGAGAATTCCCTCAATTTCTTACTAGATGTACTCTCGTTTTTCACACAGATTTTCTGACTACACACCCTACACTAGGTATATGTGAGAAGATTGATGTAAACATGTAGACGAACACTCACATATGTTATAATAAGGAAAGCATTTTCTGGAGTTAATAAGCATGTTTAGATATGATCTCATGAATGGAATGCTACTACTTAGACGCGAGAACCAGTGACACCATAAGCTCATACCAAGTTCAAACTCCACAATTGAAATACATAACACTCAATATAGAAGTCAAAGGGTAGTAACGGGGCTAGGGTATTGGCTAACAATGAAAGGTGAAGGATAAACAAACATTCTTAAAGCAATAGTGAGCAAAGTATTGAATTAGACACTTAGAATTCCCTTAAGAACGCAGAAGTCAACTTTGAACACCCAAGGGAAAATCACACAAAACTTAGGGCCATATTCAACTTTTTGGACCCTTTCTTCAACCATCAACGCTCGTGAGTTCATTCTTACTTATTTTCACTCCTCTTTTTTTTTTTTTTTTTTTTTTTTTTTTTTTTTTCTTCTTTTTCTTTTGAATCTCAAAACATACATATAAACGTAAGAACAAACTTTTACTCCCCCACACTCATTTTCTTGCATAATGTAACTCAAAAGGAATTCATTTAAGTCATGCTCACTAAACTTTAAGAACAAGGGTATAGGAAAGTCCTACTCTAAGCTAGGTAAGGGGTGATGTGGGTAAACAAGGAATAAAGGCAAAACGAGGCTCAACGGGGTTAAAACTTACAACATATACGAAGTATGGGAAGTAAGGCTATTTGGCTATGGTGGTGGTCACTACACAACTTCTTCTTGAATATGTGTTATGCAAATCAATAACATGCTTTGAATGAAATGGGCATGAGTTCTAGCATTTGGAACTATATGATGAAACGCCTTCTAAGTAGTAACCAAGCAAAGAATAATGAGATCATGCAACGACTTTAGAAAACAAGAAATCACAGATTATACTCTCCAAAGAACGTTATAGGCTCAAGTCTCTCAGGGTTGTAGCGTTTGTTTGAGTTCCTTCCTTCAAGCATGTTACAAAAACGAATTTTTTTCTTTTATGATTGCATGTGAAGTCATACATTATAACCATAACCAAGCATATACCAAGAGTAAATCAAACTTTTCTCTATGTTTATAACTCTTTCAAACCGTCATGCAATTATAAACCAAATCCTTATCATTGTGTTGGAAGGTACCCTAAGACACAAACACACAAAAACGACTCAAAACACTCTTTTTAGGCTTTTCAAAACAATTTTTTCAAATTTTTATGGTATTTTCGGAGTTATAAAAACAAAACATACTAAAACACTCTAAAACAACTTAAAAACACCTTAAAACAGTAAGGAACAACATTTCAAATTATGGGCGATAAAATCCCACGAATTTGCATTAACAACATTAGTTACCCCCCCACACTTAAATCAAACATTGTCCTCAATGTTTTAAGCTTAAAATCATACAAAGCATAAGTAAACACACAAAAAGCATTTAAACATACTAAACATGGCAGAATGTAAATAACAAAGAGAAGAGTTTAGAGACGCAAATCTGGTTGTGGAATGTAAATTCCATCTTCTCCTTGTTGATTTCATTGAGGCTTGATGTTGTTGATTCCACAGGGGTTCCTCCCATCGTTGATTTTCCTTTGTGCTACTCTTGAACTGGGCAGCAGGATTCTTTTGGTCTCCCCCGAAGGTCTGAGCATACCCCTTTGGTCTGTTTCTTTGTTCAATCTTTCCAATTCGTATTGAAAAGGGTTGGAGGATAACTCAGCCTATGTTTGTCTCCACATGCTTCAATGTATCATTTTCACTTGCCTTACTCGCGCCCCTTTGCAGAAGTGGTCCCTTCTCCGGAAGTGTATCAACCGTTGAAGATGACTACTTGAGAGCAACGCTAGGTAAGCAATCAGGAATGGATTCCAGGCAGTTGGCTCCAGATCGGAAGACTGACTCCAAGTGCTGGCTGATTGCTTCTTTTACTTTGCCATGCAAGTAAGAACAAGGACAAAGAAAAAGACAGGGAAAGAGCATGATATGAGATACTTTTGCTTTTGACCTTGATGATATGAGATACCTTTGCTTTGAAGAAGCGGTGAATGAATCAGCACATGCTTCAATCCGCCGTTTCCTCCTGGGTCATATGTACTCCAGGCATCTGGTATCATCTTTGGGGAAGAAGAAAGAATTGAGTATTTCGAAAGGCTTTGCTGGGAGTGCGCCCTCAGAGGTGAGGGAGAGTTGGGCATTTTCTTCAGGTTTGCCCTGCCATAAAAGACGAAGGTCGACATATATAGAGATAATATCAAGTGGTGGTACTTTTTACCCTTGTCGACAAACGTTTTGATCCCGCAAATCCGGCTTTTTGAAATAGTGGCGCCTCTTCGATCTTTGAATACGCCTCTTCGATTTCTGAGCAGGCGCCCCTTCGATTTCTGAACGACGCCCCTTCGCTTTCTGAACGACACGTGGTAGTGCAGATGCGGCTTCTTTTGACAAAGCTGCACACGTCTTCTGAAAAGCAGAGAAAGCGTCGCCGGATTTTGCGCTTGTCGGCTAAAGATGTGTAGTTGCGATGATGGCCTCCACGTGCTTTCAGCTTTGTCAGAAATCTTTTGACAAAGTTGAACGCGTTTTCTGAAAAGTCGAGAATGCGTCCCCTTGATTACGCCGGAAATTCCGGCTTTTTGAATTGGTGGACGCGTCGCCTTGGCTTCTTATAGAGCTATCGATCACCACAACAAACACACTCTGAAGAACTCCCATTCTTGAAAATCGACTCCGACCCTTTGAAAATTTACTCCATCAACCCCTTCTCTTTGAACACTTTTGAAAAATGGCAAACTCATCGAACCTTAGCTTGGAATTGAGCCTTAGCAGTGATGCGGCCGCGCCGCGTCAAGGTAACGTATGGCACCCTTCTTTCTTTTCTTCTAACGGTCCTCTCACAAGTGAAGACTCCGTGATGCAGGACGCCACAACAGCTACAATAGTAGCTAGGAACCTCCTCACTCCAAAAGATAGTAGGCTGCTGTCAGGACGATCCGATGAGTTGGCCGTTCAAGAGTCCCTCGCACTTAGTGTTCAATGTGCGAGTTCTGTGTCCAACATGGGCCAACGCCTGCTTGCCCGCTCCCGTCAGGTGGAATCTTTGATGGCAGAGGTGGAAAGTCTCAAGCAGGAGATCAAACTGCTTAAGTACGAGAATAGAAGTTTGCACGTGCTTGCCAACAACTATTCGACGGGTATGAAGAGGAAGCTTGATGAGCTACAAGAATCCAATGGTCGGATGCAAAGTGACCGTCAAACTGACCGTCAAAGGCTTGCGGCTTACTTCCAGAGGCACATTTTTCCGGGCTCATCCAGCGTTTGGCCAAGTATTGAGGCCTCTTCTTTGATGCCTCCCGCTCCGATACCTTCCGCCCCGATGCCTTCCGCCTCGATGCCTTCTGCTCCGATGCCTTCCGCATCTATGCCTCCTGCTTCTAGAGTTTTGCCCAGTAGTGGGGCTTCAAGTAAACGCCCTTTGTGAAGCTCCATCATTCTGCCATGTTTTTTTTTTTTTTTTTTTTTTTTTTTTTCATAAATTTAGTATCTTTTTTTTTTTTTTTTTTTTTTTTTTTTTTTTTTTTCATAAATAAAATCAAACAGCATGGAATTTATCTTTGAATGGGCGGTGATACTTGAAATGATCCGGTAATAGTTTAAATTCCAGATTGGGTGCCTGAATCATTAACCACATGTTAGTATAAAAGAAAATTGAAATTCGGGGAGGCGGCTTACCTGTGTGCTCCAAAATGAACTCCAGAATAAACACCCCTTCGAAAGTTATGACTTGTCCCGTGTCATAAAATCCAACTTCCTTGGGAATTGTGGTTTCAAATATGTCCTCTTTGATGCATTCTACATCTTCTCCAGCCACTACCTTCTCTTGAATCATTCTTCTTGGTGTACAAAGTCCTTTGAAGAATTCAACACCATCTAAAACTTGTTGTGTTGCACCAAGAATTTGAATAGCATTTTGCTCCTTTGGGAAGGCTTCCACGATGTCCTTTTTACTCTCTTCTTGGTTGGGAATCAAAAACCTGCTAGGAAAAGGGACATTGGGTGGAATAACATCAGAATAACATGGAATTGGGACGTCCTTACTGGTGGTGGGTGGTTTAGAGGGCTTAGGGATCTGCGGCAAGGGTTGTTCTACCCTTGCCGTGTGCATGTCTTCTTCCTCCTCCTCAATTAGCAGCTCTTCATCCACTTCTAGGCTATGTTTGGACATTTTTAGGTCAGCTCCAACCTCCATAGCACTTCCCAAAGTGATAGCATTATGGATTTCAAAATCTTCCTTCGAGTTTTCAATAGTTGAGTTGGAGAGTTCACTTTGCTCTTGAATTTGTTTCATGAACTCCATAATCTGCCCAAATTGCTCGTCCAATTTACCCAACTCCTTGGCTTGATTTTGTGACCCCTGTGCCAAAGAGGTTAGTAATTGAAAATTTTTATCATTATCCATGGACATACTTGAACTTGATTGGAATTGTTGTGGGGGAGGTTGTGGTGGCTGCATAGGTGTTGTATTGAACTCATCATATGGTTGCCAATATGCTTTTTGTTGAGCCTCCTTGGCTTGATTTTGTGACCCCTGCGCCAAAGAATTTATTTCATTAAGAATTTGATTATAATCTATTGGCAAACTTGAATTTAATTGAGCATATTGCATATGAAGTTGTGGTGGCTGCATAGGTCTTGAATAGAACTCCTCATATGGTTGCCAATATGCTTCACGTTGAACTTGTTGATCTTCCCACCATATAGAGTTTGAATGATCCCTCCAATCTCTTTGTGGACATTGATTGGCTTGAAATCCTTGCCTATATGAAGCACCAAATGTAGGGACACTCTGCATTGTGGTCCTTTCGGCATACGGCGACAATTTAGAAGTAAGATTTGCCAATTGAGCTTGAATGCTAGCAAAATCCATATCTTACTTCTCTAGTACCTAAAATCAAAGAAAGAGAACTAAATCAAATATCAAAAGTAACAACAAACAAAGAAGACAACATTAAGTTAGAAACTAAAACGAAAACAACTAAACCAAAAAAAAGAAAAGAACCAAGGGATTAGCAAAGTTGCTAATCCCCGGCAACGGCGCCAAAATTTGATGCGTGATTTACTTGACACTCAAATTAAACCCTCGTTTGACAATTGTAGTAGAATGGATAAGTGAGGATCGTTCTGGACCGGGGATTAGGAGGGATTGCAAATCTCTTGGAAACTGACTCAAAAACTTAAAAACACAGTTTAAAACACTAAACTAGACTCAAAGAATACAAAATTAAAGTTTAAAACACTAAGACAAACCAAAAACTCAAAATGCTTTAAAAACACAAACTAAATTGAATTCTAACTAAAATGAACATTAAAGTAAAGGGGGATTTAAGTTTATACGAAATTAAATTAAATGAACAAATTAAAACAGAATGTAAATATGAAATTGATGAAATAGAATGGATGAATGCTAGCTAAGGGGGTCATCTCCACATATGTTACACTTGCATAATAAAAAGATTTCCAATTACATTTCAATAAATTATGAATCTCATCACCCCGGGTTAATTAGGTCCGCTTAAATTAACCGTCAAGTTTTCCTTAAGTTAATGAATTGGATGGGTTAGCGCAACGCAATTCACAACATTCTCCAAAAGTCCTTTACGTGATCAGCACAATAAAGATACAATCAAAGATCATTAAACATTATGAAAACTATAAGTGTTGACAAGGCATTCGTTACTATGATGAGCATGAAACTCGTGCCAAGAATTCATTTAACGCGATTGTTTATAAGCAACCTCCACTACTTGTGAATATAAGTTCATAACGATTAGGTGAAAATCACTTATATTCTAGCGTCATATTCATGCATGAAAATTAAGCGCGCATTCTTAATAAACATACATAAATAAGTTATCAATCAAACGGTTAAACAAATTGAATCAACAACTTATGAAATGCAATTAGAAGTAATCAAATCAAAATGCAAGCATAAACATATATTTCGAATCACCCCCTAGCTAAGGGGGGGTTTAGTTCCTCATACAAAACAAAGAGAATTAAAATTAAACATTGAAATCAAAGAAACACCTAAACATTCCAACAACTCAAACTTGAATTGTATGAACGTTTAGGCCCTCTTCTCTTCCTCTTTATTGTAGCATAAGGTCCAAGGATAGTTGGTTTGGGGGAATGGAAGTGTGGAATGGAGTGAAGAGTGATGGAAATGGAAAGATGGTTTTTGGATTCTAAGGGAGACTCACGGCTAAGAGAGAAAGGGATGTGTTTGTGGTGTGTTGTGTATGAAATGAGATGAGATGTGAATTGAATGAATGAATGCAAGGGTATTTATAGGAGTAGTGGAGGGAACATATGGCTATGTCATTTGTAGGTGAAGTAGGTGGATGTTGTAGGTGAAGTAGGTGGATGTTGTAGGTGAAGTGGATGTTGTAGGTGAAGTAGGTGGATGTTGTAGGTGAAGTGGGTGGATGTTGTAGGTGAAGTAGGTGGATGTTGTAGGTGAAGTGGATGTTGTAGGTGAAGTAGGTGGATGTTATGTTAAGTGATAAGTGATAAGTGATATGATATGTGGTTATGATATGATAAGTGGTTAAGTGGTGATGATAAGTGATAAGTGATTAACTGATATGATATGTGGTGATGATAAGTGATAAGTGCATGTGGGTTAACTAATGAAGGAAATGCATGTGCAATGACAATGTGTTAGAATGGATGTGTGTTATGCATGGCATGATTGGGATTAGGAAAGGTTTAAATGTCCTAAAACTAAAGAGAACAAGGTTCCAACACTTTGGCTCCAATTAGGTCTTCAATTTCGTCCAACACTTTGGCTTCAAGCATAAGCTATCCGTCCTTAGCCCAAAAGTGCTCCAAAAGTCTCCAAAATGCATCTTTTTGCTCCTTTAGCCATTTGGACCTACAAACACACGAAAATAGCTTAAAGTACTAAAATAACTAAAGAAACATAACGTAAATGTACGAGAACAAGCCATTTAAGTCGCATAAATATGCTCCTATCAGGTTCATGCAAGAAAAAAAGGAAGAAAGCGAGAAGGACATTCTTGAAACGTTCCGGAAAGTGCAAGTGACATACCGCTTCTTGATGCAATCAAACAGGTTCCAAAGTATGCTAAATTCCTCAAGGACCTATGCAATACAAAGAGAAGAAGGGCAAACAAAGAGGTAGTGAAGGTAAGCGAGAATGTGTTCTCTGTTTTGCAACGTAAACTGCCTACCAAGTGCAAAGACCCCGGTAGTTTCACGATTCCTTGTGTAATTGGACATAATCGTTTTGAACATGCCATGCTTGATTTAGGTGCATCCATAAATGTCATGCCTTATTCTATTTATGCATCTATGAATTTGGGTGAATTAAAACAAGATGGTGTAATTATACAATTGGCTGATCGTTCTAACGCGTATCCAAAAGGAGTTTTGGAGGATGTGCTTGTGCAGGTGAACCATTTAATTTTTCCGGCTGATTTCTACGTCCTAGACATGGAGGATTCAGCCCATTCTACATCTTTGCCGATTCTCCTTGGTAGGCCATTCATGAAGACGGCCCGAACGAAGATTGATGTATACAAAGGCACCTTGACAATGGAATTCGATGGGGAAGTGATTGATTTTAATATTTCTGAAACTATGAGATATCCCGTTGATGACCATTCTTGTTTTTCCATTGATGTTATCGATTCTTTGGCGCAGGTATACCTTGAAGAATTGAACGAGGACGCCCTGGAAACAACCATCACTAAGGCCATAGAGCGCAAAAATGAAGGATTTGGGCCAATGCAAGGCCACGGCAAGGAGGAGGAATTCTTTGCAATGGGTTCTAGTGAAGAAATAATTGAGGTTGTGGCAGCCCTTGAGTCATTGCCACAACAATATGGTAAGGTTCCACTCTCACTTTCAAATTCAGTTTCCACTAAGATGCTACCTTCTGTTGTTCAGGCACCATCGCTTGAACTTAAGCCGTTGCCGGACCATTTGAAGTATGTGTTTTTGGGAAAAGGCGAAACATTGCCCGTCATCATTTCATCAAGTCTCACGGCAATGGAGGAGGAGAAGCTTGTGAGGGTGCTGCGAGAGCACAAAACGGCCATAGGGTGGACTTTGGCCGACATTAAAGGAATAAGCCCTACCACATGCATGCACCGTATACTTCTTGAGGAGGGGGCTAAACCAACTCGAGAGGCTCAACGCCGTCTCAACCCTCCGATGATGGAAGTGGTGAAGAAGGAAATAATCAAGCTTTTGGATTGCGGAGTGATCTACCCTATCTCCGATAGCCGTTGGGTCTCTCCAGTTCAAGTCGTTCCTAAGAAGTCAGGAGTAACTGTTATCAAGAATGATGAGAATGAGCTCGTGCCTACACGCATTCAGACTGGATGGCGGGTATGTATCGATTACCGGAAGCTAAATGCCATGACTAGGAAAGATCACTTTCCTTTGCCATTCATCGACCAGATGCTCGAAAGGTTAGCCGGTCATGCTTTATACTGTTTTCTTGATGGATACTCTGGATATAACCAAATTGTGATAGCCCCGGATGATCAAGAGAAGACCACATTCACATGTCCCTTTGGAACATTTGCTTATCGTCGCATGCCATTTGGCTTATGCAACGCACCGGCCACTTTCCAAAGGTGTATGGTAAGTATATTTTCCGATTTTGTTGAAAAGATCATTGAGGTTTTCATGGATGATTTCAGTGTATTTGGGAGTTCATTTGATAATTGCTTGGATAATCTGACCTTAATTTTGAAACGATGTGTTGAAACTAACCTTGTCTTGAATTGGGAGAAATGTCACTTTATGGTGAAACAAGGTATAGTTTTAGGACATATTGTTTCAGAAAAAGGAATTGCAGTAGATAAATCGAAAATAGACCTTGTACGTCACTTACCCTCTCCTACTTCGGTTAGAGAGGTACGTTCGTTTCTTGGCCATGCAGGGTTCTATAGGCGTTTTATCAAGGACTTCTCCAAGATGTCCAACCCTCTTTGCCGATTGCTTCAAAAAGATGTGACATTCAAGTTTGATGAAGAGTGTAATTCGGCATTTAACCAACTCAAGGAGAAGCTAGTCTCAGCCCCCATTATTGTACCTCCAGATTGGAGCCTTCCTTTCGAGCTCATGTGCGATGCATCCGACTATGCATTAGGAGCTGTTCTAGGACAAAGAAGAGACAAGCGGCCGCATGTCATATACTATGCCTCTCGGACTCTCAATGATGCCCAATTGAACTACTCCACGACGGAAAAAGAACTTCTAGCTGTGGTTTTTGCTTTAGATAAATTCCGTTCATATTTAATTGGTACTAAAGTAATCGTTTATTCTGATCATGCAGCTTTGAGGTACTTGCTCACGAAAAAGGAAGCAAAGCCGAGGCTTATCCGTTGGATTCTTCTTCTTCAAGAATTTGATATTGAAATCCGGGATAAGAAAGGAAGCGAGAATGTAGTGGCTGACCATTTAAGCCGAATGATCCATGAGGAGCATGAACATGCCGTACCTATCCCTGAAACTTTTCCCGATGAGCAGCTGCTTTCCATTGAGGTAAGTGAACCATGGTATGCAGATTTGGTGAATTACTTGGTGGCTAAACAAATTCCAAATGAACTAAACAAGCACCAACGTGATAAGCTTAAAAATGATGCACGTTTCTATGTTTGGGATGACCCTTATTTGTGGAAGTATTGCTCAGATCAAATTATACGTAGATGTGTGCATGATTCTGAATTTCACTCAATTCTAAGCTTTTGTCACACATATGCATGTGGTGGTCATTTTGGCACACAACGCACTGCCCTCAAGGTTTTAGAGTGTGGTTTTTATTGGCCGACTATATTTAGGGATGCTAGAACCTTTTGTATGTCTTGTGATCGTTGCCAACGAATGGGTAACATAGGTACCAAGGACCAAATGCCGCAAACCCCTGTCTTTAATGTTGAAATTTTTGATGTTTGGGGCATTGATTTCATGGGCCCTTTCCCTCCATCTTATGGTTTCACTTATATCTTGCTAGCCGTTGATTATGTTTCTAAATGGGTGGAAGCAAAAGCCACCCGTACTAACGATTCTAAGGTGGTTGCAGATTTCGTGAAAACTAACATTTTTGCTAGGTTTGGAATGCCGAGAGTAATCATAAGTGATGGAGGGTCTCACTTTTGCAATCGGACCATTGAGGCGTTGCTAAGAAAGTACCATGTCAACCATAAGGTCTCCACACCTTACCATCCTCAAACAAATGGCCAAGCCGAGGTGTCTAACCGAGAAATAAAACAAATTTTGGAGAAGACCGTTGGACCAACAAGGAGGGATTGGAGCTTACGTTTAGATGATGCACTGTGGGCATATCGTACGGCATACAAAACACCCATTGGGATGTCACCTTTTCGGCTCGTCTATGGTAAGCCGTGTCATTTGCCCGTAGAGTTAGAGCACAAGGCACATTGGGCCGTGAAGATTTTCAACATGGACATAGATGCAGCGGGAGTTCATAGGAAGCTCCAATTGAATGAACTTGAGGAAATTCGGAATGAAGCCTATGAGAATGCCCGGATGTACAAAGCCAAGACCAAAGCATTCCATGATAAAATGATTCGAACCAAGACCTTCACAGTTGGGCAGAAAGTGTTACTTTTTAACTCTCGCCTACGTTTGTTTCCTGGTAAGTTGCGTTCTAAATGGATTGGCTCGTTTGTTGTTACTAATGTTTTCCCTCATGGTGCAGTGCAAATCAAAAGTTCAAGGACGCAGCAAGAATTCAAAGTGAATGGGCATCGATTGAAGCCCTATTACGAGATGTTTGAGGAGCATGTCGTGGAGGAGGTACCCCTCCATGCCGTGGAACCTAGTCAAGCTTAAACGGAGGTACCGTCCGGCTGCAAGACGTAAAAGAAAGCGCTTCGTGGGAGGCAACCCATGCATCCGAATAGAGAAGAACTTGGAAACCCCTTTAAGAGACTTATTTTTATTCCTTTCTTTTTCTTTACTGCCTTTACTTTGCTTTCTTTCTCGTATTTGTTTATTTGCTTGCTCTGTTGTGACTTTCTGCTTAAAACACTGAGGACAAAGTTTGATTTAAGTGTGGGGGGGTAAACAATTTGTATTTGCATGAATTTCGTGGGATTTATTCACCTATCACTTAGAATGTTGTTTCTTGTTGTTTTAAGCGTTTTTAGAGTATTTTAATGTGATTTATAGTGTCTTGGTATAAAACTCCGAAAATTTGATAAAAAAAAAAAAAAAAAAAAAAAAAATCTTTTGAAAAACCCAAAAATATGTGTTTTTAGAGTCATTTGAGTCATTTTGGTGTTTGTTTGTTTCTTAGCGCTACTTGGGAGGCAACCCATGCATTCAGAAAAGGAAGACTTAGAAAGCACTCCAGATCCAGATTTCTAAAAAACTTTTCTCTTTGTTGCTATTTCGTTTCTGCCTTGTTAGGTTGTTTAGTTGTTATTGTTTGTTTGTTTATTAATTGTGTGAGTCTATGATTGTAACATTGAGAAAATGTTTGATTTATTGATAGGCACTGCTAAACAAAGAAAGATGGTGCTTCACAAAGGTTGTTTGCTTGAGGCCCCACTACGTGGCTTTACTCTTGGAGCGGAAGGCGTAGGAACAGAAGGCATCGGAGCGGAAGGCGTAGGAACAGAAGGCATCGGAGCGGGAGGCATCGAAGATAGAGCATTCCAGGCCTCAATACTTGGCCAAGCGCTGGATGAGCCAAGAAAAAGGTGCCTCTGGAGGAAAGACGAAAACCTTTGACGGTCACTGTGAATCCGACCTTCAGACTCTTGCAGCTCATCAAGCTTCCTCTTCATGCCCGTCGAATAGTTGTTTGCAAGCACGTGCAAACTTCTATTCTCATACTTCAGCTGCTGGATCTCCTGCTTGAGACTTTCCACCTCTGCCATCAATGATTCCACCTGACGGGAGCGGGCAAGCAGGCGTTGGCCCATGTTGGACACAGAACTCGCACACTGAACACTAAGTGCGAGGGACTCTTGAACGGCCAACTCATCGGACCGTCCTGACAGCAGCCTACTATCTTTCGGAGTGAGGAGGTTCCTAGCTACTATTGTAGCTGTTGTGGCGTCCTGCATCACGGAGTCTTCACCTATGAGAGGACCGTTAGAAGAAAAGAAAGAAGGGCGCCATACGTTACCTTGACGCGGTGCGCCCGTATCACTGCTAAGGCTCAATTCCAAGCTAAGGTTCGATGAGTTTGCCATTTTCTTTCAAAAGTGTTCAAAGAGAAGGGATGGAGTTAAATTTCAAAGGGCCGGAGTCGATTTTCAAGAATGGGAGTTCTTCAGAGTGTGTGTGTTGGGGTGTTTGATAGCTCTATAAAAAGCCAAGGCGACGAGTCCCCCGATTCAAAGAGCCAGATTTTCCGGCGTAATTTAGGCGACGCTTTCTCGGCTTTTCAGAAACACGTGGAGGCCATCATCGCAACTACACCTCTTTAGCCGACAAGCGCAAAGTTCGGCGACGCTTTCTCTGCTTTTCAGAAAACGCGTGCAGCTTTGTCAAAAGGAGCCGCATCCGCACTACTACGTGTCGTTCAGAAAGCGAAGGGGCGCCTGCTCAGAAATCGAAGAGGCGTGTTCAGAAATCGAAGAGGCGTGTTCAGAGATCGAAGAGGCGCCACTATTTCAAAAAGCCAGATTTGCGGGATCAAAACGTTTGTCGACAAAGGTAAAAAGTACCACCACTTGATATTATCTCTATATATGTCGACCTTCGTCTTTTATGGCAGGGCAAACCTGAAGAAAAATGCCCAACTCTCCCTCACCTCTGAGGGCGTACTCCCAGCAAAGCCTTTCGAAAGACTCAATTCTTTCTTCTTCCCCAAAGATGATACCAGATGCCTGGAGTACATATGACCCAGGAGGAAACAGCACAACAAATACATGTGCTGATTCATTCACCGCTTCTTCAAAAGCAAAGGTATCTCATATCATCAAGGTCAAAAGCAAAAGTATCTCATATCATGCTCTTTCCCTGTCTTTTTCTTTGTCCTTGTTCTTACTCGCATGGCAAAGTAAAACAAGCAATCAGCCGGCACTTGGAGTCAGTCTTCCGTTCTGGAGCCAACTGCCTGGAATCTATTCCTGATTGCTTACCTAGCGTTGCTCTCGAGTAGTCATCTTCAACGGTTGATACACTTCCGGAGAAGGGACCACTTTTGCAAAGGGGAGCGAGTAAGGCAAGTGCAAATGATACATTGAAGCATGTGGAGACAAACATAGGCTGAGTTATCCTCCAACCCTTTTCAATACGAATTGGAAAGATTGAACAAAGAAACAGATAAAAGGGATAAGCTCAGACCTTCGGGGGAGACCAAAAGAACCATCCTGCTGCCCAGTTCAAGAAGTAGCACAAAGGAAAATCAACGATGGGCAGAAACCAGTTCAAGAGTAAGCCTGTGGAATCACAAAGATCAAAAGCCTCAATGCAATTACCAAGGAGAAGATGGAATTTACACTCTATAACCAGATTTGCGTCTCTAAACTCTTCTCTTTGTTAATTACATTATGCCATGTTTAGTATGTTTAAGTGCTTTTTGTGTATTTACTTATGCTTTGTGTGAATCTATGCTTAAAACATTGAGGACAATGTTTGATTTAAGTGTGGGGGGGTAACTAAGTATATTTGATGCAAATTCGTTGGATTTTATCACTTATCACTTCACATGTTGTTTCTCACTGTTTTAAAACTGTTTTAGTGTGTTTTGTCTTAAAAATTCGAAAATCCCATAAAAATTTGAAATATTGTTTTGAAAAACCCAAAAAGAGTTGTTTTAAAGTTGTTTTTGTGTGTGTGTTTGTGTCTTAGGATACCTTCCAACACAATGTTAAGGATTTGGTTTGTAATTGCATGACTGTTAAAAAGAGTTATTAACATAGAGAAAAGTTTGATTTACTCTTGGTATATGCTTGGTTATGGTTATAATGTATGACTTCACATGCAATCATAAAAGAAAAAATTAGTTATGTAACATGCTTGAAGGAAGGAACTCAAACAAACGCTACAACCCTTAGAGACTTGAGCCTATAACGTTCTTTGGAGAGTTTAATCTGTGATTTCTTGTTTTCTAAAGTCGTTGCATGATCTCATTATTCTTTGCTTGGTTACTACTTAGAAGGCGTTTCATCATATAGTTCCAAATGCTAGAACTCATGCCCATTTCATTCAAAGCATGTTATTGATTTGCATAACACATATTCAAGAAGTTGTGTAGTGACCACCACCATAGCCAAATAGCCTTACTTCCCATACTTCGTATATGTTGTAAGTTTTAACCCCGTTGAGCCTTGTTTTGCCTTTATTCTTTGTTTACCCACATTTTCCTCACCTAGCCTAGTTTAGGACAATCCCCACCCTTGTTCTTAAAAGATAGTGAGCATGACTTAATTGAATTCCTTTTGAGTTACATTATGAAAGAAAATAAGTGTGGGGGAGAGAATGTTTAAGTGTTTATGTTTTGAGATTCAAAAGAAAAAAAAAAAAAAAAAAAAAAATGAAAGAATAAGTGATTGAAGAAAGGTTCCAAAACACCAATTCTGGGCGTAAATTGTCTAAATTCTCCCTCCTTGTTCAAAAATTGAGTTTTCATTCAAAAGTGAATTCTAAGTTGATTCAAATGCTTTGCTCACTATTTCTTTAAGAACCTTTGTTTTCCATATCCCTTCTTTGTTATCCACATACCCCAAGCCCCATTACAACCCTTGACTTCTATCTTGAGTGTTGTGTATTTCAATTTGTGGAGTTTGAACTTGGTATGAGCTTATGGTGTCACTGGTTCTCGCGTCTAAGTAGTAGCATTCCATTCATGAGATCATATCTAAACTTGATTATTAACTCCAGAATTTGCGTTCTTTGTGATACATATATGTGAGTGTCGTTTTCATGTTTACATCAATCTTCTCACATATGACTAGATTAGGGTATGTAGTTAGAAAATCTGAGTAAAAATTGAGTGCATATCTTGAAAGAAATTGAGCAAATTCTCTAAGGCATGTTACTACATTCAAAACATGGTTTTAAATGCTTAATTGTGAACTAGTATATGGTGACTATGATTAAGAATGTACTTAAGTGTGAAGATGACTAAAATCTGTGAGAATGATGATTTTTAACATGTCATGTGCATTGGAAATCCCTAAGACGGTTGTTGGAAGGTTTAGGTTGTGTTTTACGTGTTTAGTGTCGTTTTGTTTATTCGTTTTTATTCTGTTTTGATCGAGGACTAGCAAAAGCTAAGTGTGGGGGTATTTGATAGGAGCATATTCATGCGACTTAAATGGCTTGTTCTCGTGTATTTACGTTATGTTTCTCTCGTTATTTTAGTCCTTTATGCTTCTTTTGTGTGTTTTCAGGTTCTAAGGGCCTAGGGAGCAAGTAAGTGCATTTTGAGGCCATTTGGAGCATTTTTGGGCATGGATTGGATAGCTTATCCATGGAGCCAAGAGGATGGACGAATTTGAAGGCCTTGTATGCACTTGAAGACACAAAACAATGGCCATAACCCAATCACATAACACATTATGCCATACAAACCAACCTATTTTAGGCCCATTCTATGTACTTAAACCCTAGCCCTTTAAACTAGTTCATTTATCACTTATCAAACCATTCACTTATCACTCACCACATATCATTCACTTATCACTTAACATATCATTCATTTATTTCACTTCCATACTCCTCTTAATTCCACATGCATTCTCACACATGCACATCATTCACTCACATTTCCACCATTCATTCTTTATTCCTTTCCAAACATCTCACATGCATTTCTTCATTATTTCCTAACCCTACATGCATTATTTATTGCATCTTCACATGCATTCACACACACTTTACACATTCAAACCGTGAGCTCCCATTCCTATATGCCATTTTCAGATTTCCACCCACTAACCTAGTCATCAACACATGCACTTCCACCTTTCATCCACAATGATTCATGATTCATTCACTTTGCATCCTTTAATTCAATCACATACTTTCCCATTGTATAATACATCGACATGCATCTTTAACCAACAAACATTACAATCACATGCATTCACACACCATCTTCCCTTTTACAAAACACATTGCCGTGCCTTCCCTTCACAATTTCAGCTTTCCTCCTTTTAATTCCACATGCATTCACTTCATCATTACACCACCACTCATTCTTTAAATCCACATGCACATTCAATCATTCATTCAAGCCCCCTTGTGCCATGTTTCACCCTTTGTTCCCACCTATCACATGCATCATCATCAAACAAACTCTAATTGCCGTGGGTTCCCTTTGCTCCCCTTGTGCAATTCCAGTTTTCACATGTGTCCTAGCTGTTTTTCCATCATTCCTCCACACAAATGCTTAAACAAACAGCCATATGTTCCCTCCACTACCCCTATAAATACCCTAGCATTCATTCATTCACTCCCCATTCAATTCATATCTCATATTTCCATTCACAACACTTCACACAACACAAATACACATCCATTGCCGCAATTCCCCTTCCATTTTCTGTGCAGTTTTTCTCCTTCATTGCAGCCACTATCCAACCACTTCCCATCCCTCCAAAACACTTCACATAATCCCCAAAGCTCACCTTAGACCTTGTGCTACAACAACGAGGAAGAAAAGAGTGCTTAAACGTTCATACAATTCAAGTTTGAGTTGTTGGAATGTTTAGGTGTTTCTTTGATTTCAAAGTTTAAATTTAATTCTCTTTGTTTTGTACGTATGAGAAGGGAAGAGAAGAGTGCCTAAACGTTCATACAATTCACGTTTGAGTTGTTGGAATGTTTAGGTGTTTCTTTGATTTCAAAGTTATGAGGAACTAAACCCCCTTTAGCTAGGGGGTGATTCGAAACTATGTTTATATTTGCAATTTGAATTGATTACGTTTGGTTGGAATTTCATAAGTTGTGGATTCAATTCGTTTAACTGTTTGATTGATAACTTATTTATGTATGTTCATTGAGATTGCAAGCTTAATTTTCATGCATAAATATGACGCTAGAATATAAGTGAATTTCACCTAATCGCTATGAACTTATATTCACAAGTAGTGGAGGTTGCTTATAAACAATCGCGTTAAACGAATTCTTGGCATAAGTTTCATGCGTATTCCATAGTAACGAATGCCTCGTCGATGTTTATGATTTCCGTTGAACTTAATGATCTTTGTTGAATGTCTCTATCATGCGTATTCCATAGTTAGGGACTTTGATTAAGAATAATTTGGTTGTAATGCGTATTCCATTCAATCCAACGAATTTAGGGAAATCTGAAAGTTAATCTAAGCGGATCTAATTAACTTGGAGCATTAAGTTTCACAACTTATCGAAAGACCAACTGAGAATCAATTTTGTTTTGCAAGTGTAACATGTGTGGAGAAGAACCCCTTGGCTATTCCATCATCCATATTTTTATCACATTCATATTTACATTTTGCCTTTAATTATATTCTGTCTTTTTAATTTAATATCGTCCAACCACAATTCCCCCCCCTATTTTGTTAAGTCTTAATCATTCGTATTTGTTTTATTTTTGTATCTTTAAGCTTTTGGAGTCATAAACAATTGCAAATTCGTCTAAATCAAGTTCTAGCTTCTATTTGAGTCAATTTGATTGTTTTAGACAATTTGAGTTTTTCAAAGCCTTTCTGAGTCATAGTAGTCTTGATAAGAGTATGTTAATTTAGTTTTTATGTTTTTAAGTCAATTTAGAAGGTTTTAGCAAGCCCTCCTAATCCCCGGTCTAGAACGATCCCTCACTTATCCATTCTACTACAATTGTCCAACGAGGGTTTAATTTGAGTGTCAAGTAAATCTCGCATCAAAAAGACACTATATACACATTAAAATACTCTAAAAACGCTTAAAACAGCAAGAAACAACATTCTAAGTGATAGGTGAATAAATCCCACGAAATTCATGCAAATACAAATTGTTTACCCCCCCCACACTTAAATCAAACTTTGTCCTCAATGTTTTAAGCAGAAAGTCACAACAGAGCAAGCAAATAAACAAATACGAGAAAGAAAGCAAAGTAAAGGCAGTAAAGAAAAAGAAAGGAATAAAAATAAGTCTCTTAAAGGGGTTTCCAAGTTCTTCTCTATTCGGATGCATGGGTTGCCTCCCACGAAGCGCTTTCTTTTACGTCTTGCAGCCGGACGGTACCTCCGTTTAAGCTTGACTAGGTTCCACGGCATGGAGGGGTACCTCCTCCACGACATGCTCCTCAAACATCTCGTAATAGGGCTTCAATCGATGCCCATTCACTTTGAATTCTTGCTGCGTCCTTGAACTTTTGATTTGCACTGCACCATGAGGGAAAACATTAGTAACAACAAACGAGCCAATCCATTTAGAACGCAACTTACCAGGAAACAAACGTAGGCGAGAGTTAAAAAGTAACACTTTCTGCCCAACTGTGAAGGTCTTGGTTCGAATCATTTTATCATGGAATGCTTTGGTCTTGGCTTTGTACATCCGGGCATTCTCATAGGCTTCATTCCGAATTTCCTCAAGTTCATTCAATTGGAGCTTCCTATGAACTCCCGCTGCATCTATGTCCATGTTGAAAATCTTCACGGCCCAATGTGCCTTGTGCTCTAACTCTACGGGCAAATGACACGGCTTACCATAGACGAGCCGAAAAGGTGACATCCCAATGGGTGTTTTGTATGCCGTACGATATGCCCACAGTGCATCATCTAAACGTAAGCTCCAATCCCTCCTTGTTGGTCCAACGGTCTTCTCCAAAATTTGTTTTATTTCTCGGTTAGACACCTCGGCTTGGCCATTTGTTTGAGGATGGTAAGGTGTGGAGACCTTATGGTTGACATGGTACTTTCTTAGCAACGCCTCAATGGTCCGATTGCAAAAGTGAGACCCTCCATCACTTATGATTACTCTCGGCATTCCAAACCTAGCAAAAATGTTAGTTTTCACGAAATCTGCAACCACCTTAGAATCGTTAGTACGGGTGGCTTTTGCTTCCACCCATTTAGAAACATAATCAACGGCTAGCAAGATATAAGTGAAACCATAAGATGGAGGGAAAGGGCCCATGAAATCAATGCCCCAAACATCAAAAATTTCAACATTAAAGACAGGGGTTTGCGGCATTTGGTCCTTGGTACCTATGTTACCCATTCGTTGGCAACGATCACAAGACATACAAAAGGTTCTAGCATCCCTAAATATAGTCGGCCAATAAAAACCACACTCTAAAACCTTGAGGGCAGTGCGTTGTGTGCCAAAATGACCACCACATGCATATGTGTGACAAAAGCTTAGAATTGAGTGAAATTCAGAATCATGCACACATCTACGTATAATTTGATCTGAGCAATACTTCCACAAATAAGGGTCATCCCAAACATAGAAACGTGCATCATTTTTAAGCTTATCACGTTGGTGCTTGTTTAGTTCATTTGGAATTTGTTTAGCCACCAAGTAATTCACCAAATCTGCATACCATGGTTCACTTACCTCAATGGAAAGCAGCTGCTCAGATCAATAACATGCTTTGAATGAAATGGGCATGAGTTCTAGCATTTGGAACTATATGATGAAACGCCTTCTATGGTGGTGGTCACTACACAACTTCTTCTTGAATATGTGTTATGCAAATCAATAACATGCTTTGAATGAAATGGGCATGAGTTCTAGCATTTGGAACTATATGATGAAACGCCTTCTAAGTAGTAACCAAGCAAAGAATAATGAGATCATGCAACGACTTTAGAAAACAAGAAATCACAGATTATACTCTCCAAAGAACGTTATAGGCTCAAGTCTCTCAGGGTTGTAGCGTTTGTTTGAGTTCCTTCCTTCAAGCATGTTACAAAAACGAATTTTTTTCTTTTATGATTGCATGTGAAGTCATACATTATAACCATAACCAAGCATATACCAAGAGTAAATCAAACTTTTCTCTATGTTTATAACTCTTTCTAACCGTCATGCAATTATAAACCAAATCCTTATCATTGTGTTGGAAGGTACCCTAAGACACAAACACACAAAAACGACTCTTAAAACAACTCTTTTTGGGTTTTTCAAAACAATTTTTCAAATTTTTATAGGATTTTCAAATTATAAAACAAAACACACTAAAACACTCTAAAACAACTTAAAAACACCTTAAAACAGCAAGGAACAACATTTGAAGCTATGGGTGATAAAATCCCACGAATTTAAATTAACAACATTAGTTACCCCTCCACACTTAAATCAAACATTGTCCTCAATGTTTTAAGCATAGATTCACACAAAACATAAGTAAACACACAAAAAACATTTAAACATACTAAACATGGCAGAATGTAATTAAAAAGAGAAGAGTTTAGGGACGCAAATCTGGTTATGGAGTGTAAATTCCCTCTTCTCCTTGGTGATTGCATTGAGGCTTTGATCTTTGTGATTCCACAGGCTTACTCTTGAACTGGTTTCTGCCCATCGTTGATTTTCCTTTGTGCTACTTCTTGAACTGGGCAGCAGGATGGTTCTTTTGGTTTCCCCCGAAGGTCTGAGCTTCCTCCTGTTATCTGTTTCTTTGTTCAATCTTTGCAGGAGTGGTCCCTTCTCTGGAAGTGTATCAACCGTTGAAGATGACTACTCGAGAGCAACGCTAGGTAAGCAATCAGGAATAGATTCCAGGCAGTTGGCTCCATATCGGAAGACTGACTCCAAGTGCCGGCTGATTGCTTCTTTTACTTTGCCATGCAAGTAAGAACAAGGACAAAGAAAAAGACAGGGAAAGAGCATGATATGAGATACTTTTGCTTTTGACCTTGATGATATGAGATACCTTTGCTTTGAAGAAGCGGTGAATGAATCAGCACATGCTTCAATCCGCCGTTTCCTCCTGGGTCATATGTACTCCAGGCATCTGGTATCATCTTTGGGGAAGAAGAAAGAATTGAGTATTTTGGATGGCTTTGCTGGGAGTGCACCCTCAGAGGTGAGGGAGAGTTGGGCATTTTCTTCAGGTTTGCCCTGCCATAAAAGACGAAGGTCGACATATATAGAGATAATATCAAGTGGTGGTACTTTTTACCCTTGTCGACAAACGTTTTGATCCCGCAAATCCGGCTCTTTGAAATAGTGGCGCCTCTTCGATCTTTGAATACGCCTCTTCGATTTCTGAGCAGGCGCCCCTTCGATTTCTGAACGATGCCCCTTTGCTTTCTGAACGACACGTGGTAGTGCAGATGCGGCTCCTTTTGACAAAGCTGCACGCGTCTTCTGAAAAGCAGAGAAAGCGTCACCGAACTTTGCGCTTGTCGGCTAAAGATGTGTAGATGCGATGATGGCCTCCACGTGTTTTCAGCTTTGTCAGAAATCTTTTGACAAAGTTGAACGCGTTTTCTGAAAAGCCGAGGGAGCGTCGCCTAAATTACGCCGGAAAATCCGGCTCTTTGAATCGGTGGACGCGTCGTCTTGGCTTTTTATAGAGCTATCAATCACCCCAACACACACACTCTGAAGATTTCCCATTCCTGAAACTCGACTCCGGCCCTTTGTGAAATTTTAACTCCATCCACCCCTTCTCTTTGAACACTTTTGAAAAAAATGGCAAACTCATCGAACCTTAGCTTAGATTTGAGTCTCAGCAGCGATCCGGTTGCGCCCCGTCAAGGTAATGTATGGCGCCCTTCTTTTTTATCTTCTAACGGTCCTCTTTCAGGTGAAGACTCTGTGATGCAGGACGCCACAACAGCTACAATAGTAGCTAAAAACCTCCTTACTCCAAAAGATAGTAGGCTGCTGTCAGGACGGTCCGATGAGTTGGCCGTTCAAGAGTCCCTCGCACTTAGTGTTCAGTGTGCGAGTTCTGTGTCCAACATGGGCCAACGCCTGCTTGCTCGGTCCCGCCAAGTGGAATCGTTGATGGCAGAGGTGGAAAGACTTAAGTAAGAGATCCAGCAGCTTAAGTACGAGAATAGAAGTTTGCATGTGCTTGCAAATAACTATTCGTCGGGGATGAAGAGGAAGCTTGATGAGCTGCAAGAATCTGAGGGTCGAATTCACAGTGACCGTCAAAGGCTTGCGTCTTATCTCCAGAGGCACCTTTTTCCTGGGTCATCCAGCGCTTGGCCAAGTATTGAGGCCTGGAATGCTCTAGCTCCGATGCCTCCCGCTCCGATGGCTTCCGCTCCGATGCCTCCCGCTTCTATGCCTCCCGCTTCTATGCCTTCCGCTTCTGCGCCTCGTAGTGGGGCTTCACGCAAACAACCTTTGTGAAGCTCCACCTTTCTCCATGTTTAGTATCTTTCTTTCTCTTTTTTTTATTTTTTTTTATTTTTTTTTTATTTTTTTTTTATTAACATAAATAAAATCAAATGGCATGGAATTGGTCCTTGAATGGAAGGTGATACTTGAAGTGAACCGGCATTGGTTTGAATTCTAATGTAGGTGCCTGATTCATAAAAAACAACAAGTTAGTATAAAATGTAATGGAATTTGAAAAAAATGACTTACTTGTTTTGTCTGACAAGAACTCAATGACAAACACCACTCCTTTGAAAGTTTCAGGGATATTGGACTTGGCCAGATTGCATGTGATGGTTATGACTTGTCCAATGTCATCAAATTCAACTTCTTTGGGCATTGTTGTCTCAAGTATATCCCCTTTGATGAATTCATGAAATTCCCTACTTTGCACCTTTGGAAGGTCTTCCAAGATGTCTTTTTCACTTTCTTCTTCCTTGGAATTCATGAACCTGCAAGGAATAGGGATATTAGGTGGAATGAAGATAGAACTAATTGGAACAACCTTACTTGAATTAGATGGCGTAGGAGCAATAAGTGCTTCCGGCAAAGGTGCTTCAAATCCTCCCTTCGGATTTACAATGGTTGAACTAGGGAGTTTGCCTTGGTCGCAAAATTGTCCTACGAACTCCGCTATCTGCCCAATTTGCTTTTCCAAGTGATCCAACCTTTTGTCTTCTTGTCGAGCCTCATTGTCTTGATTTTGTGAGCCCTGCACCAAACAAATTAATTCGTTAAGCTTTTGATTATAATCTATTGACGAACTTAAATTTGGTTGGGCATATTGAATATGAGGTTGTGGTGGCTGCCAATATCCTCCTTGTTGAGCATTTTGAGGTTCCCACCACATAGAGTTTGAATGATCACTCCAATCCGAATTGTAAGTATTGGAAAACACGTTATTCCTTGATTGAAGATTAAATATATCAACTCTTTGCATTTGGGACCTTTCCATGAGCTGTGACAAAAGAGAAGCGTTATCAAGTGCCATGTTGTTCTTAACAAACAAAACACAAATAAAAAAAACTAAATCTAAAAGACAATACAGAAACAAATAATCCAAGGGATTAGCAAATTTTCTAATCCCCGGCAACGGCGCCAAAATTTGATGCGAGATTTATACGCACACAAATTAAACCCTCTTTTTATCAATTGTAGTATATGTATAAGTAGGGATCGTTCTGGACCGGGGATTAGGAGGGATTGTTAATCACTTGGATTTGACTAAAAAACGTAAAATAAAGTTTAAAACACTATACTAGACTCAAAAAATGCAAAACTAAACTTTAAATCACTAAGACAAACCAAAGACTCAAAATGCTTTAAAACATAAACTAAATTGAACAATAAGGAAAAAGGGGGGAAGAGTTTTGATTTGACGAAAATTGAAATAACAAAACAAGTTAATAAACTAAGCAGAATGTAAATGTGAATATGGATGATGGAATAAATGGAATGAAGGCTAGCTAAGGGGTTCTTCTCCACACATGTTATACTTGCATACAAGATTGATTCTCAGTTGGTCTTTCGATAAATTATGAAACTCAATGCTCCAAGTTAATTAGGTCTGCTTAAATTAACTTTCAGATTTCCCTAAATTCATTGGATTGAATGGAATACGCATTACAACCAAATTATTCTTAATCAAAGTCCCTAACTATGGAATACGCATGATAGAGACATTCAACAAAGATCATTAAGTTCAATGAAAATTAGAAGTGTTGACGAGGCATTCGTTACTATGGAATACGCATGAAACTTATGCCAAGAATTCGTTTAACGCGATTGTTTATAAGCAACCTCCACTACTTGTGAATATAAGTTCATAACGATTAGGTGAAACTCACTTATATTCTAGCGTCATATTCATGCATGAAAATTAAGCTTGCAATCTCAATGAACATACATAAATAAGTTATCAATCAAACAGTTAAACGAATTGAATCCACAACTTATGAAATTCCAACCAAAAGTAATCAATTCATATTGCAAATATAAACATAGTTTCGAATCACCCCCTAGCTAAAGGGGGATTAGTTCCTCATTACTTTGAAATCAAAGAAACACCTAAACATTCCAACAACTCAAACTTGAATTGTATGAACGTTTAGGCATTCTTCTCTTCCATTCCTCATACGTACAAAACAAAGAGAATTGAATTTAAACTTTGAAATCAAAGAAACACCTAAACATTCCAACAACTCAAACTTGAATTGTATGAACGTTTAGGCCCTCTTATCTTCCTCGTTGTTGTAGCACAAGGTCTAAGGTGAGGTTTGGGGAATTATGGAAATGGATGAGGAATGGTGGAAGGGGGACTCACGGTTAGGGAATAATGGAAGTGTTTGAGGGGTGTTGTGTTGTGAAATGGAATGAGATCTCCATGAATGAATGAATGCAAGGGTATTTATAGGAGTAGTGGAGGGAACATATGGCTATGTCATTTGTAGGTGAAGTAGGTGGATGTTGTAGGTGAAGTAGGTGGATGTTGTAGGTGAAGTGGATGTTGTAGGTGAAGTTGGTGGATGTTGTAGGTGAAGTAGGTGGATGTTGTAGGTGAAGTGGGTGGATGTTGTAGGTGAAGTAGGTGGATGTTGTAGGTGAAGTGGATGTTGTAGGTGAAGTAGGTGGATGTTATGTTAAGTGATAAGTGATGAGTGATATGATATGTGGTTATGATATGATAAGTGGTTAAGTGGTGATGATAAGTGATAAGTGATTAAGTGATATGATATGTGGTGATGATAAGTGATAAGTGCATGTGGGTTAACTAATGAAGGAAATGCATGTGCAATGACAATGTGTTAGAATGGATGTGTGTTATGCATGGCATGATTGGGATTAGGAAAGGTTTAAATGTCCTAAAACTAAAGAGAACAAGGTTCCAACACTTTGGCTCCAATTAGGTCTTCAATTTCGTCCAACACTTTGGCTTCAAGCATAAGCTATCCGTCCTTAGCCCAAAAGTGCTCCAAAAGTCTCCAAAATGCATCTTTTTGCTCCTTTAGCCCTTTGGACCTACAAACACACGAAAATAGCTTAAAGTACTAAAATAACTAAAGAAACATAACGTAAATGTACGAGAACAAGCCATTTAAGTCGCATAAATATGCTCCTATCATTGTGTTGGTGATGAATGTGAACTCTTTGTTCTTCATTTTCATTCCTTTGGTCTTCAATTTCGTCCATCTACTTGGCTTTAAGCATATGCAATCCATTCCAATCTCTAATTTGCTCCAAAAGGCTCCGAAAGGCATCCTTTTGCATCCTTAGCCATATGAACCTATAAACACACGAAAATGACTTTAAACACTAAATTAAGTAAGAAAACACAACATAAATGCATAAGAACTAGCTAACTAAGGTGCATAAATATGCTCCTATCAAATTCCCCCACACTTAGCTTTTGCTAGTCCTCGAGCAAAACAAAGAAACAAAACATAACCTAAACCTTCCAACGTTCACCTCAGGGATTTCCAATGGTACATGACATGTTAAAAATCATCATCCCCACAGATTTGAGTCATCTTTACAATTGAGAACATACTTAATCATAGTCACCACTTACTAGTTCACAATTAATCGATTAAAAGAATGTTTTGAATGTAGTAACATGCCTTAGAGAATTTGCTCAAACCTTACAAGATATGCACTCAATTTTCACTCAGATTTTCTAACTACACACCCTATACTAGTTATATGTGAGAAGATTGATGTAAATATGAAAACGAATGCTCACATATACGTATAACAAAGAACGCAATTTATGGAGTTAATAAGCATGTTTAGAAATGATCTCATGAATGGAATGCTACTACTTAGATGCGAGAACCAAAGACCATATGCTCATACCAAATTCAAACTCCACAAATTGAAACACATAACACTCAAGAATGAAGTCAAGGGTTGTAACGGGGCTTGGGGTAGTGGTTAACAAAGAAAAGATAAGGAGAACAAGCGTTCTTCAAGCAATAGTAAGCAAAGTAGTGTACTTAAGACTTAGAATTCATTTAGATTGCAGAAATTAACTTTAAAACACAAGGGGAAGACTTAGACAACTCCTTAGGGCCGAATTCATTGTTTTGGACCCTTACTTCAACAAACAATACTTTGGAACTCTTTTTCATACTTTTCACGTTTTTTTTTTTTTTTTTTTTTTCTTTTCTTTCATGCCGTGCCTATGGCACACAAATTCTCACACAAGAACACTTTCCCCACAATTGTTTTCTGCCAACATAAATCAAAAGAAATTCAATTTGAATCATGCTTCACTAAGCTTTAAGAACAAGGGTGTGGATGGTCCTAATCTAGGCTAGGTGAGGATAATGTGGGTTAACTTAAACATAAAATGACATGGGATACACGGCAATATGGCTAAGGTGGTGGTCACTACACAACTTCATCATGAATCTGTGTTATGCAAATCAATAACATGCTTTGAATGAAATGGGCATGAGTTCTAGCATTTGGAACTAAATGATGAAACGCCTCTAAGTAGTAACCAAGCAAAGAATAATGAGATCATGCAACGACTTAGAAAACAAAAATGCACAGATTCTAACTCTCCAAATAAACGTTTAGGCTCAAGTCTCACAAGGTTGTAGCGTTAATTTGAGTTCCTTCCTTCAAGCATGTTACAAAAACTGATTTTTTTCTTTATGATTGCATGTGAAGTCATAAGTTATAACCACAACCAAGCATACACAAAGAGTAAATCAACTTTCATCTATGTTAATCACTCTCTTTAACAGCCATGTAATTACAAACCGAATCCTCATCATTGTGTTGGAAGGTACCCTAAAACAAAAACAAACACACAAAAACACTTTGTTAACAACTCTTTTTGGGTTTTTAAAACAAATTTTTCAAATTTTTATGTGATTTTCGGATTTTTACTTCAAAACACACTAAAACACACCAAAACTGCTTAAAAACACTTAAAAACAGCAAGGAACAAGTCTATAAGTAAAGGGTGATAAAATCCCATGAATTTGCATCAAAAACACTTAGTTACCCCCCCACACTTAAATCAAACATTGTCCTCAATGTTTCAAGCATAAAATCACACAAAACACAAAGAAACACACAAACAGCAAGTAAAACAACTAAATAGGCAGATTCGAAATAAACAACAAAGTGAAGGGTTTAGGAACGCAAATCTGGAATTGGAGTGATTCCTTGAGCTTCCTTTGTTGAATTGCATGGGTTGCCTCCCAAGTAGCGCTTTCTTTAACGTCTTGCAGCCGGACGAAGACACGTTCATGCTCCATTGGAGCCCACGGCATGGAGTGGGATCTCCTCCACGACATGCTCCACAAAGTTCTCATAGTATGGCTTCAATCTATGTCCGTTCACCTTGAACTCGTGGCCACTTTTTAAGCTTTGGACTTGGACTGCACCATGAGGAAAAACATTAGTAACAACAAGAGGTCCAATCCATTTAGAACGTAACTTACCAGGGAATAACCGAAGTCTTGAATCAAAAAGCAACACTTTCTGCCCCTTGGAGAACGTTTTGGTACGAAGCATCTTATCATGATAAGCCTTCGTCTTGTCCTTGTAGATGCGAGCATTCTCGTAAGCCTCGTTCCTAATCTCCTCAAGTTCATCTAATTGGAGCTTCCTATGAACTCCAGCAGCGTCTATGTCCAAATTGAAGGTTTTCACAGCCCAATGTGCCTTGTGCTCTAACTCAACGGGCAAATGACATGGCTTACCATATATAAGCCGAAAAGGTGACATGCCAAGGGGAGTTTTGTAAGCCGTACGATAGGCCCACAGTGCATCGTCCAAGCGCAAACTCCAATCTCTTCTTGAGGGTCCCACGGTTTTCTCTAGGACTTGTTTGATCTCCCTATTTGAAACCTCCGCTTGCCCATTGGTTTGAGGGTGATAAGGTGTGGAAACCTTATGAGTAACGTTGTACTTCTTGAGCAAAGCTTCAATGGTGCGGTTACGAAAGTGAGAACCCCCATCACTAATTAAAACTCGTGGCATCCCAAACCTAGCAAAAATATTAGATTTCACAAAATCTGCAACAACCTTAGAATCGTTAGTACGGGTGGCTTTGGCTTCCACCCATTTGGAAACATAATCGACAGCTAGCAAGATATAAGTGAAACCAAAAGATGGAGGGAAGGGGCCCATGAAATCAATACCCCAAACATCAAAAATTTCCACAAAAGAGAGAGATTGTTGCGGCATTTGGTCCTTAGGCCCTATGTTACCTGTTCTTTGACACTTATCGCATGTTACACAAAACATTTTAGCATCTTTAAAGAGATTAGGCCAATAAAATCCAGATTGTAACACCTTTAGGGCTGTCCTTTGCGTGCCAAAATGTCCCCCACATGCATAAGTATGGCAGAATGTAAGAATGGAATTAAATTCAGATTCGGGCACACATCTACGCACAATCTGATCTGGGCAGAATTTCCATAAATATGGATCATCCCAAACATAAAAACGTGCATCATGAACAAGTTTATCACGTTGGAACTTGTTTAGGGTACTAGGAACTTGCTTAGACACCAAGAAATTGACCAAATCGGCATACCAAGGGGTTCTTACCTCAATGGACAGAAGTTGCTCATCCGGAAATGTTTCTAAAATGGGGGTGGACTCTTCCTCACGCACCATTCTACTTAGGTGGTCAGCCACCACGTTTTCACACCCTTTCTTGTCTCGGATTTCAAGATCGAACTCTTGAAGTAGGAGCATCCAACGAATGAGTCTTGGCTTAGCCTCCTTTTTGGTGAGAAGATACTTCAAGGCTGCATGGTCAGTGAAAACAATTACTTTAGTACCAAGAAGATATGATCTAAACTTATCTAAAGCAAATACAACCGCCAAAAGTTCTTTTTCGGTTGTAGAATAATTCAATTGAGCATCATTTAAAGTGCGTGAAGCATAATAAATAACATGTGGCTGTTTATTTTTCCTTTGACCCAAAACAGCCCCAAGTGCATAATCCGATGCATCACACATCAATTCAAAGGGAATGGACCAATCCGGGGGAGTTATGATGGGTGCCGTGGTGAGTAAGTCCTTTAGATGCTTGAATGCCTTCTCACACGCCTCGTTGAACTCAAAAGACACATCCTTTTGGAGTAGGCGGCATAGGGGTTGTGCAATCTTGGAAAAGTCCTTGATAAATCGTCGATAGAATCCTGCATGGCCAAGAAAAGAACGGACCTCTCTAACCGACGTAGGAGAGGGTAAGTGACGTACAAGATCTATTTTAGACTTATCAACTTCAATTCCTTTTTCAGAGATGATATGACCCAAAACTATACCTTGTTTAACCATAAAATGACATTTTTCCCAATTCAAAACAAGGTTAGTTTCCATGCATCTTTTCAAGATTAAAGTGAGATTATGCAAACAAGCATCAAATGAGTCTCCAAACACACTAAAATCGTCCATAAATACTTCAATTATCTTTTCAACATAATCAGAGAAGATACTTACCATGCATCGTTGGAAAGTGGCCGGTGCATTGCATAAACCAAATGGCATACGACGATATGCAAAAGTACCAAATGGACAAGTAAAGGTGGTCTTTTCTTGATCATCCGGCGTTATGACAATTTGATTATAACCCGAATAACCATCAAGAAAGCAATAAAAAGAATGACCGGCTAACCTTTCAAGCATTTGATCAATGAATGGCAAAGGGAAGTGATCTTTCCTTGTTGCGGCATTTAGCTTTCTATAGTCAATGCACACTCTCCAACCGGTTTGAATGCGTGTAGGCACAAGTTCATCTTCTTCATTCTTCACCACAGTCACTCCGGATTTCTTTGGCACAACTTGAACCGGTGAAACCCAACGGCTATCCGAGATAGGATAGATCACCCCACAATCTAGAAGCTTGATAATCTCCTTTTTCACAACTTCCATCATTGGAGGGTTGAGCCGGCATTGAGCCTCTCTGGTTGGTTTAGCCCCCTCCTCTAAAAGTATGCGATGCATGCAAGTTGTAGGACTAATACCCTTTATGTCGGCCAAGGTCCATCCTATGGCCGTCTTGTGCTCTTTCAACACCCGAATCAATTTCTCCTCCTCCATTGCTGTGAGGGATAAGGAAACTATGACGGGCAACGTCTCATTGTCTCCCAAATAGACATACTTCAAATGATCCGGCAATGGTTTAAGCTCAAGAATGGGTGCCTGAATCACTGAAGGTAACAACTTGTTAGTCGAAACAGGAATTGGACTCGGTTTTGGAGGCTTACCAAAGTGTTGTGGCAATGACTCAAGTGCAGCAACCATCTCGGCCTCATCTTCACTTCTAGGCACGGCAAAACCAGATTTTTGCCCAATTCCTTGTGCAATTGTTGTTTCAAGTGTATCCCTCTCCAAAGAATCGAGAAATTCCTGCGCCAAATCATCAATTATATCAATAGAAAAGCAAGAATGATCGTCCTTAGGAAATTTAATACTTTCAGAAAGATTGAAATCAATGACTTCCCCATCAAATTCCATCGTTAAAGTTCCTTTAAACACATCTATCTTGGTGCGGGCTGTTTTCATGAAGGGCCTCCCTAATAGAATTGGTAATGGGGTGGAATGGGGTGAATCCTCCATGTTAAGCACGTAGAAATCCGCTGGAAAAATCAAGTTATCAACCTGTACCAAAACATCTTCCAAAACACCCTTTGGATATGCATTAGAACGATCGGCTAATTGAATTATCACACCATCATTTTTAAGCTCACCTAAGTTCATAGATGCATAAATAGAGTATGGCATAACATTAATCGAAGCCCCTAAGTCTAACATGCATTGTTCAAACTTAGTATTACCAATAACGCACGGAATTGTAAAACTACCCGGATCTTTGCATTTAAGGGGTAATTTCCTTTGTAACACAGCAGAGACATTTGCACTTACCTGGACCACCTCCTTGTTTGAAATCCTCTTCCTCGTTGTGCAAAGCTCTTTTAAGAACTTGGCATACTTAGGGACTTGCTTGATTGCATCAAGGAGCGGAATGTTGACTTGAACTTTCCTAAAGGTTTCCAAAATGTCCTTTTCACTCTCCTCTTTTTTTGATTGCCTAAACCTGCTAGGAAAGGGCACGTTTAGTGGAATAGACTTGACAAAGTCGAATTTGGACTTACCTTAGGCATATTGGACGGTTTTGGCACAATAGGGGGCTGCGGCAAAAATTCTTTCACCCTTGCCGTGGCTTTTATTCCTTGTTCCTCCTCTTCTTGCAGCAACACGTCCTCTTCTTGACTTGTTTTGGACGTGCTTGGGGTCGTTTCGACCTCCTTACCACTTCTCAACATGATTGCTTTGGCAGATTCGAATCCTCCCATTGGATTGACAATGGTTGAGCTAGGGAGCTTGCCTTTGTCTCGGAATTGTCCTACAAACTCCGCAATCTGCCCAATTTGTTTCTCCAAGTGATCCACCCTTTTGTCTTGGTTTTGCATGGCTTTGGTTTGATCCTCTTGCCCCTGAGACAAATTGGTAAGTAATTTAAGAAGTGTTTCATTTCCCAACGACGTACCTTGATTGTTTTGGGCAGGTTGTGCTTGGTTTGGATTGGGGCCGAATGGCTTGGTGTAGAACCCCGGGGGTTGTTGTCTAAAGCCTCCTTGTTGTTGAGGTTGTTGAGGTTCCTTCCACTTGAAGTTTGGATGGTCTCTCCAACCCGGATTGTATGTGTTGAAATATGGATCATTCCTTGGTTGATTGTGGCTCGGAAATCCAATGGCATTTGCACTCTCCCATCCCCCATTCTCAATCAATTGTGGGCATTTTTCCGAAGGGTGTCCTTGGATAGAACATACACCACATACAATCGGTCCTTGTATCTTCATTCCTTCGGCCATCTGAGACACAATAGAAGTAAGATTAGCTATCTGAGATTGAATATCGGATTGAGAACTTACCTCATTCAAGTGTTGCCGTGGGGGGTCCCTTTGCCCAAGTCCTTCATATTGTTGTTCATTTAGAGCACGGTTTGCGATTAGGGTCTTGGCTGCCATAGGAGTTTTGTCTACCAATGCACCTCCCGCCGAAGCATCGAGCATTTGCCTTCCAATGGGAAGAAGGCCCTCATAGAAATATTGAAGGAGAAGCTCCTCCTTCATTTGATGTTGAGGACATGATGCAACAAGGGCTTTAAAGCGCTCGTAGTATGCCGGAAAAGATTCTCCTTGACTTTGTTGGATTCCGCTAATTTTCTTCCTCAAGAGAATGACTCTTGAAGTAGGGAAGAACTTCTCCAAGAACGCTCTCTTCATGCTCTCCCAAGAAGTAACAGTCCCGGGTGCCAATTCATAAAGCCAATCCTTAGCTTTTTCCACAAGAGAGAATGGAAAAGCTTTCATCATTAGAATGTTCCCATCGACATTTATGGGTGTCATGCTCGAACAAACAACCTCGAACTCCTTGAGATGCTTGTTGGGATCTTCCATGGAAAGCCCATGGTATTTCGGAATGTGGTGCAACAAGCTTGACTTCAACTCGAATTCATCGGTCTTGCCTTGGGCAGCCGCGGGGTATTGAATGCATAATGGTGCGGCATTGGCCAACCCCGAGGCCGAAAGCTCTTTAATGGTCCGATTGTCTGCTGCCATAACTTCTTCTTCCACACTTTCAAACTCAGATTCGGCCTCTGAACTTGAACTAGGTTCACTAGGTTCACTAGGTTCGGGATGCCTCCTCTTTCTTCTCAAATCACATTCAAAATCGTCGTTAAAGTCCAAGATATGTGCATGCACAGTTTGAGAACTCCGCGTCATGCACTAGTACCTAAACCAAGAAAACAAAACAAAATAAGAAAACTAGGTAAATTACACTAAAAACATACGGCAAAAACACAAGGGATTAGCAATTTTGCTAATCCCCGGCAACGGCGCCAAAATTTGATGCGAAAATAGTTAAGCACACAAATTAACCCTCTTGTTGTCAAATTGTAGTAAGGATGCAAGTAGGGATCGTTCTAGACCGGGGATTAGGAGGGCTTGCTAAAACCTCTAAATTGACTCAAAAACGTAAAATAACAATATGAAACACTATACTAGACTCAAAGAATGCAAAACTAAACTTTAAAACATTAAAACAAACCAAAAGACTCAAACATCACCCAAAACACTCAAAACTGCCTTAAAATCACTTTCTGGGCAGTTTTGAGCACTTTGGTGAATTTGGACGAAATTGGGAAATAAGATTGAATCAAAACACTTTAAAACATAAACTAAACAGATTTTAAGCACCAAGGAACAAGAAAGTCAAGGGGGGTTTTGATTTGACGAAATTTGAATTAACAAAACAAGTTAATAAACTAGGCAGGTTGTATAAACAGATTTGAGAAATAAGATGATGGATGGATTAGTTAGAGGTCCATTCTCCACACATGATACATTTATATATATGAATCGATTCTCCAATTGTTTTTCATTAACTATGATGCTCAACACCCCAAGTTAACCGTGATGCACTAATTAACTCTCAAATTTTCCTTATGTTATTGAATTGGATGATGCATGCGACAATTCAAATCATTCTCCAATGGTTCTCAACATGAATGCATAGAAGAGATACAATGAGAGATCATTATGCTCTATGAAAATTATAAGTGTTGACGAGGCAATTGTAACTATGAATGCATGATACTTTTGCTAAGAATTCAATTAACGCGGTTGTGACTAGCAACCTTCACTACTCATGTTTATAAACTTGTGACGATTAGGTGGAACTCGTTTATAAACTAGCATCGAGTTTATGCATGAAGACTAAGTATGCATCCCTAATCAACATACAAAAACAAGTTTTTAATAAACATGATAATTGAATTACAATCACAACTTAACAAATCACAATTGGAAGAAATCAATTCATATTTCAAACATGTTCATGGCTTCAAACTTTCCCCTAACTAATTAGGGGTTTAGCCACTCATGATTACAACAAACTTAGAGAGTAATAACAAAGTAAATATTGAAAACAAGAATCGAAGTACACCTAAAAATTCCAACAACTCAATCTTGAATTGTATGAACGTTTAGGCCTCTTCTCCTCTAGTTGCTGCGGCACAAGGGGTTTTGGTGAGTTTTGGTGGTTATGGATGATGTAGAATGATGTGTTTAGGGTAGGGATGGATGTAGGGGAAGGCAAGGAGTGTTTTTGGGCAGAAAATATGAAGAATGGTGAAGTATGGTAGTGCTAGAGAGAGGGGAGGAATTTCTGGCGTGAATGAATGTGTATGAGAGATGGTTTTCTGAAATGGAAGAGTGTGTGTTTTGTGGCTGCAATGCATGCTTATTTATAGGTGAAATGGGGGGAACATGATGACTAGGAATTAGGTGGAAAGCTGAAATGGTGATGGGAGATGCATGTGGCTGAAATGCATGTGATTAAAGGGTGGGAATGCATGTGCTTTGACAGAAAATAAAAGGGAATGCTGGAAATCTGGAATGGGAACTCACGGCATGGTTGTTTTCTGGTGGTGAATGGGTTTATGTTTGAATGGTGCATGTGGGTTGATTATTTTAAAGGGAGTGCATGCGGATTAAAGGTTGGAATGAACATGAAATGCACGGTTTTGAGAAATGATTATGGATGCATGTGTTGAATGATTATGGGTGTATGTGGGTGGAAATGCATGTGGGAATGCATGTGATTTGGCTGAAATGAAAGGTAGTGGGAAGTGTATGTAAGCCACGGCAAGGAATGCATTTTCTAAATGAATGAAGGCAGGTTATGTGGAAGGGCTTGAACAAAGGTAGAAGCACGGCACAAAGGTGAATGGGTGATGTGTGAATGTGGTTGAATGATTAAAGTGTAAATGATTAATGAATGGTTCTTTGTTGATGGTGGAAATCTGAAATGATGAAGTGGAATGTGCATGTGGCTGCAATGGTAAAGGATGGGAGTGCATGTGCTTTGACAGCTAGGTTGCATGTGGAATGTGACTGTAATTGATGGAGTAATGCACGGCAAAAGGGGATTGTGGTGCAATGATGGTGTTTTGCACGGCAATGATGGGGAAAGAATGTGTGGATGCATGGTTGTGTTGGTGATGAATGTGAACTCTTTGTTCTTCATTTTCATTCCTTTGGTCTTCAATTTCGTCCATCTACTTGGCTTTAAGCATATGCAATCCATTCCAATCTCTAATTTGCTCCAAAAGGCTCCGAAAGGCATCCTTAGCCATATGAACCTATAAACACACGAAAATGACTTTAAACACTAAATTAAGTAAGAAAACACAACATAAATGCATAAGAACTAGCTAACTAAGGTGCATAAATATGCTCCTATCAGCAATGATGGTGTTTTTCTGTGGTGAATGGTAATGCAATGTGTTTGCATGTGAATTAAAGCTATGTGAATGATTAGGGTGAGTGTACATGTGCTTTGACAGCTAGGATGAATTAATTAAAGGAAGTGCATGTGATTGCTGATAGGAGCATATTTATGCGACTTAAATGGCTTGTTCTCGTACATTTACGTTATGTTTCTTTAGTTATTTTAGTACTTTAAGCTATTTTCGTGTGTTTGTAGGTCCAAAGGGCTAAAGGAGCAAAAAGATGCATTTTGGAGACTTTTGGAGCACTTTTGGGCTAAGGACGGATAGCTTATGCTTGAAGCCAAAATGTTGGACGAAATTGAAGACCTAATTGGAGCCAAAGTGTTGGAACCTTGTTCTCTTTAGTTTTAGGACATTTAAACCTTTCCTAATCCCAATCATGCCATGCATAACACACATCCATTCTAACACATTGTCATTGCACATGCATTTCCTTCATTAGTTAACCCACATGCACTTATCACTTATCATCACCACATATCATATCACTTAATCACTTATCACTTATCATCACCACTTAACCACTTATCATATCATAACCACATATCATATCACTTATCACTTATCACTTAACATAACATCCACCTACTTCACCTACAACATCCACCCACTTCACCTACAACATCCACTTCACCTACAACATCCACCTACTTCACCTACAACATCCACCTACTTCACCTACAAATGACATAGCCATATGTTCCCTCCACTACTCCTATAAATACCCTTGCATTCATTCATTCATGAACATCTCATTTCATACACAACACACCACAAACACTTCCATTCCTTCTCTTTGCCGTGATTTCCCTATTAATCCAAACACCACTCCCCAAACTATTCACACCATCAAACTATCCTTAGACCTTGTGCTACAACAACGAGGAAGAGAAGAGTGCCTAAACGTTCATACAATTCAAGTTTGAGTTGTTGGAATGTTTAGGTGTTTCTTTGATTTCAATGTTTAAATTCAATTCTCTTTGTTTGTACGTATGAGGAATGGAAGAGAAGAGTGCCTAAACGTTCATACAATTCAAGTTTGAGTTGTTGGAATGTTTAGGTATTTCTTTGATTTCAAAGTTATAATAAACTAAACCCCCTTTAGCTAGGGGGTGATTCGAAATATATGTTTATGCTTGCATTTTGATTTGATTACTTCTAATTGCATTTCATAAGTTGTTGATTCAATTTGTTTAACCGTTTGATTGATAACTTATTTATGTATGTTTATTAAGAATGCGCGCTTAATTTTTCATGCATGAATATGACGCTAGAATATAAGTGATTTTCACCTAATCGTTATGAACTTATATTCACAAGTAGTGGAGGTTGCTTATAAACAATCGCGTTAAATGAATTCTTGGCACGAGTTTCATGCTCATCATAGTAACGAATGCCTCGTCAACACTTATAGTTTTCATAATGCTTAATGATCTTTGATTGTATCTTTATTGTGCTGTTCACGTAAAGGACTTTTGGAGAATGTTGTGAATTGCGTTGCGCTAACCCATCCAATTCATTAACTTAAGGAAAACTTGACGGTTAATTTAAGCGGACCTAATTAACCCGGGGTGATGAGTTTCATAATTTATCGAAAGATCAACTGGAAATCTTTTTATTATGCAAGTGTAACATATGTGGAGATGACCCCCTTAGCTATTCTATCATCCATTCATTCCATTTCATCAATTTCATATTTACATTCTGTCTAGTTTATTTAACTTGTTTCGTTATTTCAATTTTCGTAAAACCTCAACCCCCCTTTTGTTTTAATGTTCATTTTAGTTAGAATTCAATTTAGTTTGTGTTTTTAAAGCATTTTGAGTTTTTGGTTTGTCTTAGTGTTTTAAACTTTAATTTTGAATTCTTTGAGTCTAGTTTAGTGTTTTAAACTTTATTTTACGTTTTTGAGTCAGTTTCCAAGAGATTTGCAATCCCTCCTAATCCCCGGTCCAGAACGATCCCTACTTATACTTATACTACAATTGTCAAAAAGAGGGTTTAATTTGTGCGCGTATAAATCTCGCATCAAATTTTGGCGCCGTTGCCGGGGATTAGAAAATTTGCTAATCCCTTGGATTGTTTGTTTCTGTATTGTCTTTTAGATTTAGTTTTTTTTATTTGTGTTTTGTTTGTTAAGAACAAGATGGCACTTGATAATGCTTCTCTTTTGTCACAACTCATGGAAAGGTCCCAAATGCAAAGAGTTGATATATTTAATCTTCAATCAAGGAATAACGTGTTTTCCAATACTTACAATTCGGATTGGAGTGATCATTCAAACTCTATGTGGTGGGAACCTCAAAATGCTCAACAAGGAGGATATTGGCAGCCACCACAACCTCATATTCAATATGCCCAACCAAACTCAAGTTCGTCAATAGATTATAATCAAAAGCTTAATGAATTAATTTGTTTGGTGCAGGGCTCACAAATTCAAGACAATGAGGCTCAACAAGAAGGATATTGGCAGCCATATGAGGAGTTCTATTCAACGCCTATGCAGCCACCACAAAGGTTGGACCACTTGGATAAGCAAATTGGGCAGATCGCGGAGTTCGTAGGACAGTTTCGAGACCAAGGCGAACTCCCTAGTTCAACTATTGCAAATCCGAAGGGAGAATTTGAAACTGCCAAGGAAATCATGTTGAGAAGTGACAAGGAGGTTGGAACGGACCCTCAACCATCAAAATCAAATCACAAGGAAGAGGAACACACCCAACCCACGGAAAGGGTGGAAACACCTTTACCGGAGGCACCTATTGCTCCTATGCCATCTAATACAGGTATGGTTGTTCCAAATTTCATTATTTTTAACCCCGTTCCAACAAGTATCCCTATTCCTTGCAGATTCATGACTTCCAAGGAAGAAGAAGGTGAAAAAGACATCTTGGAAGCCCTTTCAAAGGTGACAAGTAGGGAATGTCATGAATTCATCAAAGAGGACGTTCTTGAAACCACAAAATCCAAAGAAGTTAAATTTGATGACATTGGACAAGTCATAACCATCACTTGCAATCTGGCCAATTCCAATATCCCTGAAACTTTCAAAGGAGTGGTGTTTGTCATTGAGTTCTTATCGGACAAAACAAGTAAGTTTTTTTTTCCAAATTCCATTAGATTTTATACTAACTTGCTATTTTTTTTTAATCAGGCACCTACACTAGAATTCAAACCACTGCCGGTTCACTTCAAGTATCACCTTCCATTCAAGGACCAATTCCATGCCGTTTGATTTTATTTATGTTAAAAAAAAAAAAAAAAAAAAAAAAAAAAGAAAGATACTAAACATAGAGAAAGGTGGAGCTTCACAAAGGTTGTTTGCGTGAAGCCCCACTACGAGGCGCAGAAGCGGAAGGCATAGAAGCGGGAGGCATAGAAGCGGGAGGCATCGGAGCGGAAGCCATCGGAGCGGGAGGCATCGGAGCTAGAGCATTCCAGGCCTCAATACTTGGCCAAGCGCTGGATGACCCAGGAAAAAGGTTCCTCTGGAGATAAGACGCAAGCCTTTGACGGTCACTGTGAATTCGACCCTCAGATTCTTGCAGCTCATCAAGCTTCCTCTTCATCCCCGACGAATAGTTATTTGCAAGCACATGCAAACTTCTATTCTCGTACTTAAGCTGCTGGATCTCTTGCTTAAGTCTTTCCACCTCTGCCATCAACGATTCCACTTGGCGGGACCGAGCAAGCAGGCGTTGGCCCATGTTGGACACAGAACTCGCACACTGAACACTAAGTGCGAGGGACTCTTGAACGGCCAACTCATCGGACCGTCCTGACAGCAGCCTACTATCTTTTGGAGTGATGAGGTTTTTAGCTACTATTGTAGCTGTTGTGGCGTCCTGCATCACAGAGTCTTCACCTGAAAGAGGACCGTTAGAAGATAAAAAAGAAGGGCGCCATACATTACCTTGACGGGGCGTAACCGGATCGCTGCTGAGACTCAAATCTAAGCTAAGGTTCGATGAGTTTGCCATTTTTTTCAAAAGTGTTCAAAGAGAAGGGGTGGATGGAGTTAAAATTTCACAAAGGGCCGGAGTCGAGTTTCAGGAATGGGAAATCTTCAGAGTGTGTGTGTTGGGGTGATTGATAGCTCTATAAAAAGCCAAGACGACGCGTCCACCGATTCAAAGAGCCGGATTTTCCGGCGTAATTTAGGCGACGCTCCATCGGCTTTTCAGAAAACGCGTTCAACTTTGTCAAAAGATTTCTGACAAAGCTGAAAACACGTGGAGGTCATCATCGCATCTACACATCTTTAGCCGACAAGCGCAAAGTTCGGCGACGCTTTCTCTGCTTTTCAGAAGACGCGTGCAGCTTTGTCAAAAGGAGCCGCATCTGCACTACCACGTGTCGTTCAGAAAGCGAAGGGGCGTCGTTCAGAAATCGAAGGGGCGCCTGCTCAGAAATCGAAGAGGCGTATTCAAAGATCGAAGAGGCGCCACTATTTCAAAGAGCTGGATTTGCGGGATCAAAACGTTTGTCGACAAGGGTAAAAAGTACCACCACTTGATATTATCTCTATATATGTCGACCTTCGTCTTTTATGGCAGGGCAAACCTGAAGAAAATGCCCAACTCTCCCTCACCTCTGAGGGTGCACTCCCAGCAAAGCCTTTTCGAAATACTAAATTCTTTCTTCTTCCCCAAAGATGATACCAGATGTCTGGAGTACAGATGACCCAGGAGGAAACAACACAACAAATACATGTGCTGATTCATTCACCGCTTCTTCAAAAGCAAAGGTATCTCATATCATCAAGGTCAAAAGCAAAAGTATCTCATATCATGCTTTTTCCCTGTCTTTTTCTTTGTCCTTGTTCTTACTCGCATGGCAAAGTAAAAGAAGCAATCAGCCGGCACTTGGAGTCAGTCTTCCGATCTGGAGCCAACTGCCTGGAACCTATTCCTGATTGCTTACCTAGCGTTGCTCTCGAGTAGTCATCTTCAACGGTTGATACACTTCCAGAGAATGGACCACTCCTGCACAGATTGAACAAAGAAACAGATAAAAGGGATAAGCTCAGACCTTCGGGGGAGACCAAAAGAACCATCCTACTGCCCAGTTCAAGAAGTAGCACAAAGGAAAATCAACGATGGGCGGAAACCAGTTCAAGAGTATGCCTGTGGAATCACCAAGATCAATGCCTCAATGCAATCACCAAGGAGAAGAGGGAATTTACACTCCATAACCAGATTTGCGTTCCTAAACTCTTCTCTTTGTTAATTACATTCTGCCATGTTTAGTATGTTTAAATGCTTTTTGTGTGTTTACTTATGCTTTGTATGAATCTATGCTTAAAACATTGAGGACAATGTTTGATTTAAGTGTGGGGGGGGTAACTAAGTATATTTAATGCAAATTCGTGGGATTTTATCACCCATAACTTCAAATGTTGTTCCTTGCTGTTTTAAGGTGTTTTTAAGTTGTTTTAGAGTGTTTTAGTGTGTTTTGTTTTATAATTCGAAAATCCCATAAAAATTTGAAAAATTGTTTTGAAAAACCCAAAAAGAGTTGTTTTAAGAGTCATTTTTGTGTGTTTGTGTCTTAGGGTACCTTCCAACACAATGATAAGGATTTGGTTTATAATTGCATGACGGTTAGAAAGAGTTATAAACATAGAGAAAAGTTTGATTTACTCTTGGTATATGCTTGGTTATGGTTATAATGTATGACTTCACATGCAATCATAAAAGAAAAAAATTCGTTTTTGTAACATGCTTGAAGGAAGGAACTCAAACAAACGTTACAACCCTGAGAGACTTGAGCCTATAACGTTCTTTGGAGAGTATAATCTGTGATTTCTTGTTTTCTAAAGTCGTTGCATGATCTCATTATTCTTTGCTTGGTTACTACTTAGAAGGCGTTTCATCATATAGTTCCAAATGCTAGAACTCATGCCCATTTCATTCAAAGCATGTTATTGATTTGCATAACACATATTCAAGAAGAAGTTGTGTAGTGACCACCACCATAGCCAAATAGCCTTACTTCCCATACTTCGTATATGTTGTAAGTTTTAACCCCGTTGAGCCTCGTTTTGCCTTTATTCCTTGTTTACCCACATCACCCCTTACCTAGCTTAGAGTAGGACTTTCCTATACCCTTGTTCTTAAAGTTTAGTGAGCATGACTTAAATGAATTCCTTTTGAGTTACATTATGCAAGAAAATGAGTGTGGGGGAGTAAAAGTTTGTTCTTACGTTTATATGTATGTTTTGAGATTCAAAAGAAAAAAAAAAAAAAAAAAAAAAAAAAAAAAAGGAGTGAAAATAAGTAAGAATGAACTCACGAGCGTTGATGGTTGAAGAAAGGGTCCAAAAAGTTGAATATGGCCCTAAGTTTTGTGTGATTTTCCCTTGGGTGTTCAAAGTTGACTTCTGCGTTCTTAAGGGAATTCTAAGTGCCTAATTCAATACTTTGCTCACTATTGCTTTAAGAATGTTTGTTTATCCTTCACCTTTCATTGTTAGCCAATACCCTAGCCCCGTTACTACCCTTTGACTTCTATATTGAGTGTTATGTATTTCAATTGTGGAGTTTGAACTTGGTATGAGCTTATGGTGTCACTGGTTCTCTCGTCTAAGTAGTAGCATTCCATTCATGAGATCATATCTAAACATGCTTATTAACTCCAGAAAATGCTTTCCTTATTATAACATATGTGAGTGTTCGTCTACATGTTTACATCAATCTTCTCACATATACCTAGTGTAGGGTGTGTAGTCAGAAAATCTGTGTGAAAAACGAGAGTACATCTAGTAAGAAATTGAGGGAATTCTCTAAAGGCATGTTACTACATTTGAAATGTGTTTTAATTGCTTAATTGTGAACTAGTATGTGGTGACTATGATTAAGAATGTACTTAAGTGTAAAGATGGCTCAAATCTGTGAGAATAATGATTTTTAACTTGTCATGTGCATTGGAAGTCCCTGATACGATTGTTGGAAGGTGTAGGTTGTGTTTTGTTCTTTTTGTTTTGTTTTTCTGTTTTGCTCGAGGACTAGCAAAAGCTAAGTGTGGGGGTATTTGATAGGAGCATATTTATGCGACTTAAATGGCTTGTTCTCGTACATTTACGTTATGTTTCTTTAGTTATTTTAGTACTTTAAGCTATTTTCGTGTGTTTGTAGGTCCAAAGGGCTAAAGGAGCAAAAAGATGCATTTTGGAGACTTTTGGAGCACTTTTGGGCTAAGGACGGATAGCTTATGCTTGAAGCCAAAATGTTGGACGAAATTGAAGACCTAATTGGAGCCAAAGTGTTGGAACCTTGTTCTCTTTAGTTTTAGGACATTTAAACCTTTCCTAATCCCAATCATGCCATGCATAACACACATCCATTCTAACACATTGTCATTGCACATGCATTTCCTTCATTAGTTAACCCACATGCACTTATCACTTATCATCACCACATATCATATCACTTAATCACTTATCACTTATCATCACCACTTAACCACTTATCATATCATAACCACATATCATATCACTTATCACTTATCACTTAACATAACATCCACCTACTTCACCTACAACATCCACCCACTTCACCTACAACATCCACTTCACCTACAACATCCACCTACTTCACCTACAACATCCACCTACTTCACCTACAAATGACATAGCCATATGTTCCCTCCACTACTCCTATAAATACCCTTGCATTCATTCATTCATGAACATCTCATTTCATACACAACACACCACAAACACTTCCATTCCTTCTCTTTGCCGTGATTTCCCTATTAATCCAAACACCACTCCCCAAACTATTCACACCATCAAACTATCCTTAGACCTTGTGCTACAACAACGAGGAAGAGAAGAGTGCCTAAACGTTCATACAATTCAAGTTTGAGTTGTTGGAATGTTTAGGTGTTTCTTTGATTTCAATGTTTAAATTCAATTCTCTTTGTTTGTACGTATGAGGAATGGAAGAGAAGAGTGCCTAAACGTTCATACAATTCAAGTTTGAGTTGTTGGAATGTTTAGGTATTTCTTTGATTTCAAAGTTATAATAAACTAAACCCCCTTTAGCTAGGGGGTGATTCGAAATATATGTTTATGCTTGCATTTTGATTTGATTACTTCTAATTGCATTTCATAAGTTGTTGATTCAATTTGTTTAACCGTTTGATTGATAACTTATTTATGTATGTTTATTAAGAATGCGCGCTTAATTTTTCATGCATGAATATGACGCTAGAATATAAGTGATTTTCACCTAATCGTTATGAACTTATATTCACAAGTAGTGGAGGTTGCTTATAAACAATCGCGTTAAATGAATTCTTGGCACGAGTTTCATGCTCATCATAGTAACGAATGCCTCGTCAACACTTATAGTTTTCATAATGCTTAATGATCTTTGATTGTATCTTTATTGTGCTGTTCACGTAAAGGACTTTTGGAGAATGTTGTGAATTGCGTTGCGCTAACCCATCCAATTCATTAACTTAAGGAAAACTTGACGGTTAATTTAAGCGGACCTAATTAACCCGGGGTGATGAGTTTCATAATTTATCGAAAGATCAACTGGAAATCTTTTTATTATGCAAGTGTAACATATGTGGAGATGACCCCCTTAGCTATTCTATCATCCATTCATTCCATTTCATCAATTTCATATTTACATTCTGTCTAGTTTATTTAACTTGTTTCGTTATTTCAATTTTCGTAAAACCTCAACCCCCCTTTTGTTTTAATGTTCATTTTAGTTAGAATTCAATTTAGTTTGTGTTTTTAAAGCATTTTGAGTTTTTGGTTTGTCTTAGTGTTTTAAACTTTAATTTTGAATTCTTTGAGTCTAGTTTAGTGTTTTAAACTTTATTTTACGTTTTTGAGTCAGTTTCCAAGAGATTTGCAATCCCTCCTAATCCCCGGTCCAGAACGATCCCTACTTATACTTATACTACAATTGTCAAAAAGAGGGTTTAATTTGTGCGCGTATAAATCTCGCATCAATTGCAAAATGTGAATGATTATGAGTGTGTGTGAGTGAATTAAAGGATGGAATGCATGTGAAATGAATGAAATGCAATCTGAAATGGGATAGCATGTGGGTGAATGTGTGGCTCCATGGATTAAAGAATGGGAGTGCATGTGTTGAATGATTAAAGTGCATGTGCAATGTTTTAAAGGATGGAATGATGGAGGAACAAGTGCATGTGAATGCATGGTGATAGCATGTGCACGGTTTTGGTTGGAATGATGGCAGATTGTGAAAACATGTGAATGCATGTGTTTGATGAATGATAAGTGGTGAATGATATGATAAGTGATAAGTGGTGAATGATAAGTGATGAATGATAAGTGGTGAATGATAAGTGATATGATATGTGATTATGATAAGTAATGGGAGCATGTGAGGGAATGAATAATGAATGCATGTGTATGGTTTTGGGAGAAAGGTGGAGATGCACGGCATAAGGGAATTGGAAAGGTTTAAATGTCCTAAAACTAAAGGGAACAAAGTTCCAACACTTTGGTCTTCAATTTCGTCCAACATTTTGGCGCCAAGCATAAGCTATCCATCCTTAGCCCAAAAGTGCTCCAAAAGTCTCCAAAATGCATCTTTTTGCTCCTTTAGCCCTTTGGACCTACAAACACACGAAAATAGCTTAAAGGACTAAAATAACTAAAGAAACGTAACGTAAATGCACGAGAACAAGCCATTTAAGTCGCATGAATATGCTCCTATCAGTCATCCAGCGCTTGGCCAAGTATTGAGGCCTGGAATGCTCTAGCTCCGATGCCTCCCGCTCCAATGGCTTCCGCTCCGATGGCTTCCGCTTCTATGCCTTCTGCTTCTATGCCTTCCGCTTCTGCGCCTCGTAGTGGGGCTTCACGTAAACAACCTTTGTGAAGCTCCACCTTTCTCCATGTTTAGTATCTTTTTTTTTTTTTTTTAATAAATGAAATTTTTTTTTTTTCAGTGCATTGGGTTGCCTCCCAAGTAGTGCTTTCTTTTACGTCTTGCAGCCCGACGAAGAACCCAATCACTCCAAAATATGTTCACGAATCGGATGAGAACTCCGAGTCATAAACTAGTACCTAAAACAAGAAACAAAACAAGATTAAGAATCTGGAATAAAAACAAACAAAAATAAAACAATCCAAGGGATTAGCAAATTTTCTAATCCCCGGCAACGGCGCCAAAATTTGATGCGGTTATTTATACGCACACAAATTAAACCCTCTTTTTATCAATTGTAGTATAAGTATAAGTAGGGATCGTTCTGGACCGGGGATTAGGAGGGATTGTTAATCACTTGGAAACTGACTCAAAAACGTAAAAACAATATAAAACACTAAACTAGACTCAAAGAATGCGAAACTAAACGTTAAAACACTAAGACAGAATGTAAATATGAAATTGATGAAATGGTGTTGAAGTTTTCCTTCTTCGTGCTAGAATATTTTTAGTATAATGGCACAAATAAGGGTGTCGAATCCACAGGGACTAATTGGACCTAAACAACTACTTGTTTTGCAAAAACTCTATAAGAGAAATAAAACTAATCAATTTAGGCAGATTTGTTGTTGTAACTTGAAAGCACAAGAAAATGAAGTAGACACAAATAAATGAATCAACAACTAATGAAATGAGATAGCACAAATAGAGATGTAGCTAGAGATTCGATTTCACCATTGCTAAGCCAAGTCCATGCTTGTTAAGTCAGATTATACTCATCCCTCTACTTATTTCTTGGGTTTGTTTCACTTAGATATGATCAGCCATATGATGTGTGGACTTGATCAAATGTCCCTAATCATGAACCTAATTGTGATGTGCAACTTTGGTTCCTAATCAAGAATATGTAGTGCATAAGAAACTTTCACAAAACCAAAGGGAACACTCGGCAGGATGTTTGCAAAACATTCCCTTCATTCATTCACATATCTACCAAGATTATGCATGATGTGTGCTTTAATCTTGGCTAAACAACCTGTGGTTAATTCAAATGGTGATCAAGCATTAAAATCAACATACTAAGTCACAATTAAATCGGAGAATGAAGCAAGAAATAGATAGATTAAATGAGAATTCCGAATTAATGATAGGAGCATATTCATGCGACTTAAATGGCTTGTTCTCATGCATTTACGTATGTTTCTTTAGTTATTTTAGTCCTTTAAGCTATTTTCGTGTGTTTGTAGGTCCAAAGGGCTAAAGGAGCAAAAAGATGCATTTTGGAGACTTTTGGAGCACTTTTGGGCTAAGGATGGATAGCTTATGCTTGGCGCCAAAATGTTGGACGAAATTGAAGACCAAAGTGTTGGAACTTTGTTCCCTTTAGTTTTAGGACATTTAAACCTTTCCAATTCCCTTATGCCGTGCATCTCCACCTTTCTCCCAAAACCATACACATGCATTCATTATTCATTCTCTCACATGCTCCCATTACTTATCATAATCACATATCATATCACTTATCATTCACCACTTATCATTCATCACTTATCATTCACCACTTATCACTTATCTTATCATTCACCACTTATCACTTATCATATCATTCACCACTTATCATTCATCAAACACATGCATTCACATGTTTTCACAATCTGCCATCATTCCAACCAAAACAGTGTGATGCGTGATTTATACGCACACAAATTAAACCCTCTTTTCGTCAAATTGTAGTATATGTATAAGTAGGGATCGTTCTGAACCGGGGATTAGGAGGGATTGTTAACCACTTGGATTTGACTCAAAAACGTAAAATAACAATATGAAACACTATACTAGACTCAAAGAATGCAAAACTAAACTTTTAAACACTAAGACAAACCAAAAGACTCAAAACAACACAAACACACTCAAATCTGCCTAAAAACCACTTTCTGGGCAGATTTGAGCAAAACCACAAATTTGGACGAAATTAAGTAATAACTTGACTCAAGAACGTAAAAACACAATATAAAACACTAAACTAACTCAAAGAATGTAAAACTAAACACTTAAAACATTAAAACAAACCAAAAGACTCAAACATCACCCCAAAACACTCAAAACTGCCTTAAAATCACTTCCTGGGCAGTTTTGAGCACTTTGGTGAATTTGGACGAAATTATGTAACAAAATGAATCAAAACACTTATAAACATAAACTAAAACACTTTCTACTAATTTGGACAATAAAGTAAAGGGGGATTGAGTTTTATACGAAATTAAATAAAATGTACAGATTCGAATTAAGACAGATAGTATATATGAATGTGATGAAATGGAATGAATGGATGGATGCTAGCCAAGGGGTTCATCTCCATACATGTTATACTTGCATAATAAATGATTTCCAATTGCATTTCAATAAACCATGAATTCTCAACACCCCAAGTTAACCGTGATGCACTAATTAACCTTCAAATCTTCCTAACGTTATTGAATTGGATGATGCATGCGACAATTCAAAACATTCCCCACAAGTCCTCAACATGAATGCATAGAAGAGGTACAAGCAAGAATCATTACGCTCTATGAAAATTATAAGTGTTGACGAGGCATTCGTTACTATGAATGCATGAAACTCTTGCCAAGAATTCGTTTAACGCGATTGTTTATAAGCAACCTCCACTACTTATGAATATAAGTTCGTAACTATTAGGTGAAACTCACTTATATTCTAGCGTCATATTCATGCATGAAAACACGCACTCTCAATAAACATACATAAATAAGTTATCAATAAAACGGTTAAACAAATTGAATCACAACTTATGAAACGCAATTAGAAGTAATCAAATCAAAATGCAAGCATAAACATATATTCGAATCACCCCCCAACCAAGGGGGAGTTTAGTTCCTTATGATACAAAACAAAGAGAATCAAAGAAACACCTAAACATTCCAACAACTCAAACTTGAATTGTATGAACGTTTAGGCACTCTTCTCTTCCATGCCTCATTCGTACAAAACAAAGAGTATTGAAATTAAACATAGAAATCAAAGAAACACCTAAACATTCCAACAACTCAAACTTGAATTGTATGAACGTTTAGGCACTCTTATCTTCCTCTTCGTTGTAGCACAAGGTCTAAGGATAGTTTGATGGTGTGAATGGTTTGGGTAGTGGTGGAGGAATGGAAGGATGGTGTTTGGATTTGTAGGGAAGACTCACGGCACAAAGGGGGGTTTATGGTCTACATTTCTGCAATGGATGAAGTGTATGAATGGAATGGATGGTGTTTGTGAAGGGCACGGCCCCAAGGGACCAATTTCTGTTGTGAATGAATTGTGTATGAATGAGAATGAATGAATGAGTATTTATAGGTGAAATGGGGGGAACATGACAGCTAGGAACTTGGTGGAAATCTGAAATGGTGATGGGAGATGCATGTGCTGTTTGTGCATGTGATTAAAGGGTGGAAATGCATGTGCTTTGACAGAAATGAAAGGGAATGCACGGTTTTGGTTGATTTCTGGTGGTTGTGAGGTGGAAATCTAGGTGGAAATGCATGTGGATTAAAGCTATGTGAATGATTAAGGTGAATGTGCATGAGTGCATGTGAAATCTGCCAAGATGCATGTGTTATGAAGTGGATTTTCTGCAAAGGGACAATCTGAAAATGCATGTGAAAGCATGTGTTGGCTGCAATGATGAAATGGATGGGAGTGCATGTGGCTTAATTAATTAAAGGGAGTGCATGTGCAATGTTTTAAAGGATGGAATGCATGTGAATATGATGAAATGGATGGGAGTGGTTTGATGAATGAGTGGATGGAATGATGAAAGAATAAAGGGAATGATGAAAGGGGAACAAGTGCATGTGGATGCATGGTGATAGCATGTGCACGGTTTTAGGGAGAAAGGTGTGAATGTGTGGCTGATTTGTGGAATAGGTATGCATGTGAAATGTTTGTGGTGAGTGAATGTGCATGTGAATTAAAGCTAAAGTGATGATGATAAGTGATAAGTGATAAGTGATATGATATGTGGTTATGATGTGATAAGTGGTTATGATAAGTGATAAGTGATAAGTGATATGATAAAGTGATGATGATAAGTGATAAGTGATATGATATGTGGTTATGATAAGTAATGGGAGCATGTGGGTTAATTAATGAAGGAAATGCATGTGCAATGACAATGTGTTAGAATGGATGTGTGTTATGCATGGCATGATTGGGATTAGGAAAGGTTTAAATGTCCTAAAACTAAAGAGAACAAGGTTCCAACACTTTGGCTCCAATTAGGTCTTCAATTTCGTCCAACACTTTGGCTCCAAGCATAAGCTATCCATCCTTAGCCCAAAAGTGCTCCAAAAATCTCCAAAATGCATCTTTTTGCTCCTTTAGCCCTTTGGACCTACAAACACACGAAAATAGCTTAAAGTACTAAAATAACTAAAGAAACATAACGTAAATGCACGAGAACAAGCCATTTAAGTCGCATGAATATGCTCCTATCACCGTGCACATGCTATCACCATGCATTCACATGCACTTGTTCCTCCATCATTCCATCCTTTAAAACATTGCACATGCACTTTAATCATTCAACACATGCATTCACTTCATCATTGCAGCCACACATTCACCCACATGCTATCCCATTTCAGATTGCATTTCATTCATTTCACATGCATTCCATCCTTTAATTCACTCACACACACTCATAATCATTCACATTTTGCAATCACATGCATTCCATCTCTATTATGCAATCATGTAGGGGACTTGTGGGGAATGTTTTGGGTTGTCGTATGCAATCATCCAATTCAATAACGTTAGGAAGATTTGAAGGTTAATTAGTGCATCACGGTTAACTTGGAGTGTTGAGAATTAATGATTTATTGAAATGCAATTGGAAATCGTTTTATTATGCAAGTATAACATGTATGGAGATGAACCCCTTAGCTAGCCTTCATTCCATTCAATTCTATCACACATTCACATTTACATTTTGCTTTTACTTACAATCTGTTCTTTTAGTTTAAATTCGTCAAATTAAAATCCCCCTTTACTTTATTGTCTAATTTAGTTAGAAAGTGTCTTAGTTTGTGTTTATAAGAGTTTTGAGTCATTTTGTTACACAAATTCGTCCAAATTTGTGTTTGTGCTCAAATCTGCCCAGAAAGTGGTTTTTAGGCAGATTTGAGTGTGTTTGTGTTGTTTTGAGTTTTTTGGTTTGTTTTAGTGTTTTAAAGTTTAGTTTTGCATTCTTTGAGTCTAGTATAGTGTTTCATATTGTTATTTTACGTTTTTGAGTCAAATCCAAGTGGTTAACAATCCCTCCTAATCCCCGGTCTAGAACGATCCCTACTTATAAATATACTACAATTTGACGAAAAGAGGGTTTAATTTGTGTGCGTATAAATCTCGCATCAAATTTTGGCGCCGTTGCCGGGGATTAGAAAATTTGCTAATCCCTTGGATTGTTTTATTTTTGTTTGTTTTTATTCCAGATTCTTAACCAGTGTTTTGTTTCTTGTTTTAGGTACTAGTTCATGACTCAGAGTTCTCATCCGATTCGTGAACATATCCTGGAGTGATTGGGTTCTTCGTCCGGCTGCAAGACGTAAAAGAAAGCGCTACTTGGGAGGCAACCCAATGCACTGAAAAAAAAAAAAAAAAAAATTCATATATTAAATAAAATACTAAACATGGTGAAAGATGGAGCTTCACAAAGGTTGTTTACGTGAAGCCCCACTATGAGGCGTCGGAGCGGAAGGCATAGAAGCAGAAGGCTTTGAAGCAGAAGGCATCTGAGCGGAAGGCATCGAAGCGGAAGGCATCGGAGTGGAAGGCATCGGAGCGGGAGGCATCGGAGCTAGAGCATTCCAGGCCTCAATACTTGGCCAAGCGCTGGATGAGCCAGGAAAAAGGTGCCTCTGGAGGAAAGACGAAAACCTTTGACGGTCACTGTGAATCCGACCTTCAGACTCTTGCAGCTCATCAAGCTTCCTCTTCATGCCCGTCGAATAGTTGTTGGCAAGCACGTGCAAACTTCTATTCTCGTACTTAAGCTGCTGGATCTCTTGCTTAAGACTTTCCACCTCTGCCATCAATGATTCCACCTGACGGGAGCGGGCAAGCAGGCGTTGGCCCATGTTGGACACAGAACTCGCACACTGAACACTAAGTGCGAGGGACTCTTGAACGGCCAACTCATCGGACCGTCCTGACAGCAGCCTACTATCTTTTGGAGTGAGGAGGTTCCTAGCTACTATTGTAGCTGTTGTGGCGTCCTGCATCACGGAGTCTTCACCTGTAAGAAGACCGTTAGAAGATAAGAAAGAAGGGCGCCATACGTTACCTTGACGCGGCGCGCCCGTATCATGATGCGTGGTTTATACGCACACAAATTAAACCCTCTTTTTATCAATTGTAGTATAGGTGCAAGTAGGGATCGTTCTGGACCGGGGATTAGGAGGGATTGTTAATCACTTGGATTTGACTTAAAAACGTAAAAACATAATATAAAACACTAAACTAGACTCAAAGAATGTAAAACTAAACTTTAAAACACTAAAACAAATCAAAAGACTCAAAATGCTTTTAAAAACACAAACTAAAATGCTATACTAAACTCGAAGAATTCAAAACTAAAAATAAGAAAGATTAAGACTAAGACTTAAACGAAATATGAGGGGATTGATTTTGGACGAATTTAAACTAAAATGGATAGATTGTAAAGAAAACAAATTGTAAATATGAAATTGACGGAAATGAATGGATGGTATGGCTAGCTAAGGGGTTCATCTCCATACATGTTACACTTGCATAATAAAATGATTTCCAATTGCACTTCAATAAACCATGAATTCTCAACACCCCGGGTTAATTAGGTCCGCTTAAATTAACCGTCAAGTTTTCCTTAAGTTAATGAATTGGATGATTGCATACGACAACCCAAAGCATTCCCCACAAGTTCCCTACATGAATTGCATAATAGAGAAACAAGCAAGAATCATTAAGCATCATGAAAACTATAAGTGTTGACGAGGCATTCGTTACTATGATTGCATGAAACTTATGCCAAGAATTCGTTTAACGCGATTGTTTATAAGCAACCTCCACTACTTGTGAATATAAGTTCATAACGATTAGGTGAAACTCACTTATATTCTAGCGTCATATTCATGCATGAAAATTAAGCGCGCATTCTTAATAAACATACATAAATAAGTTATCAATCAAACGGTTAAACAAATTGAATCCACAACTTATGAAACGCAATTAGAAGTAATCAAATCAAAATGCAAGCATAAACATATATTTCGAATCCCCCCCTAGCTAAAGGGGGGTTTAGTTCCTCATACAAAACAAAGAGAATTGAAATTAAACATTGAAATCAAAGAAACGCCTAAACATTCCAACAACTCAAACTTGAATTGTATGAACGTTTAGGCCCTCTTCTCTTCCTCTTTATTGTAGCATAAGGTCTAGGGATAATTGGTTTGGGGGATGGAAGTGTGGAATGGAATGAGGAGTGATGGAAATGGAAAGATGGTTTTTGGATTCTAAGGGAGACTCAGGGCTAAGAGAGAAAGGGATGTGTTTGTGGTGTGTTGTGTATGAAATGAGATGAGATGTCCATGAATGAATGAATGCAAGGGTATTTATAGGAGTAGTGGAGGGAACATATGGCTATGTCATTTGTAGGTGAAGTAGGTGGATGTTGTAGGTGAAGTAGGTGGATGTTGTAGGTGAAGTAGGTGGATGTTGTAGGTGAAGTGGATGTTGTAGGTGAAGTAGGTGGATGTTGTAGGTGAAGTAGGTGGATGTTGTAGGTGAAGTGGATGTTGTAGGTGAAGTAGATGGATGTTGTAGGTGAAGTAGGTGGATGATATGTTAAGTGATAAGTGATAAGTGATATGATATGTGGTTATGATATGATAAGTGGTTAAGTGGTGATGATAAGTGATAAGTGATTAAGTGATATGATATGTGGTGATGATAAGTGATAGGAGCATATTCATGCGACTTAAATGGCTTGTTCTCGTGTATTTACGTTATGTTTCTCTCGTTATTTTAGTCCTTTATGCTTCTTTTGTGTGTTTTCAGGTTCTAAGGGCCTAGGGAGCAAGTAAGTGCATTTTGAGGCCATTTGGAGCATTTTTGGGCATGGATTGGATAGCTTATCCATGGAGCCAAGAGGATGGACGAATTTGAAGGCCTTGTATGCACTTGAAGACACAAAACAATGGCCCTAACCCAATCACATAACACATTATGCCATACAAACCAACCTATTTTAGGCCCATTCTATGTACTTAAACCCTAGCCCTTTAAACTAGTTCATTTATCACTTATCAAACCATTCACTTATCACTCACCACATATCATTCACTTATCACTTAACATATCATTCATTTATTTCACTTCCATACTCCTCTTAATTCCACATGCATTCTCACACATGCACATCATTCACTCACATTTCCACCATTCATTCTTTATTCCTTTCCAAACATCTCACATGCATTTCTTCATTATTTCCTAACCCTACATGCATTATTTATTGCATCTTCACATGCATTCACACACACTTTACACATTCAAACCGTGAGCTCCCATTCCTATATGCCATTTTCAGATTTCCACCCACTAACCTAGTCATCAACACATGCACTTCCACCTTTCATCCACAATGATTCATGATTCATTCACTTTGCATCCTTTAATTCAATCACATACTTTCCCATTGTATAATACATCCACATGCATCTTTAACCAACAAACATTACAATCACATGCATTCACACACCATCTTCCCTTTTACAAAACACATTGCCGTGCCTTCCCTTCACAATTTCAGCTTTCCTCCTTTTAATTCCACATGCATTCACTTCATCATTACACCACCACTCATTCTTTAAATCCACATGCACATTCAATCATTCATTCAAGCCCCCTTGTGCCATGTTTCACCCTTTGTTCCCACCTATCACATGCATCATCATCAAACAAACTCTAATTGCCGTGGGTTCCCTTTGCTCCCCTTGTGCAATTCCAGTTTTCACATGTGTCCTAGCTGTTTTTCCATCATTCCTCCACACAAATGCTTAAACAAACAGCCATATGTTCCCTCCACTACCCCTATAAATACCCTAGCATTCATTCATTCACTCCCCATTCAATTCATATCTCATATTTCCATTCACAACACTTCACACAACACAAATACACATCCATTGCCGCAATTCCCCTTCCATTTTCTGTGCAGTTTTTCTCCTTCATTGCAGCCACTATCCAACCACTTCCCATCCCTCCAAAACACTTCACATAATCCCCAAAGCTCACCTTAGACCTTGTGCTACAACAACGAGGAAGAAAAGAGTGCTTAAACGTTCATACAATTCAAGTTTGAGTTGTTGGAATGTTTAGGTGTTTCTTTGATTTCAAAGTTTAAATTTAATTCTCTTTGTTTTGTACGTATGAGAAGGGAAGAGAAGAGTGCCTAAACGTTCATACAATTCACGTTTGAGTTGTTGGAATGTTTAGGTGTTTCTTTGATTTCAAAGTTATGAGGAACTAAACCCCCTTTAGCTAGGGGGTGATTCGAAACTATGTTTATATTTGCAATTTGAATTGATTACGTTTGGTTGGAATTTCATAAGTTGTGGATTCAATTCGTTTAACTGTTTGATTGATAACTTATTTATGTATGTTCATTGAGATTGCAAGCTTAATTTTCATGCATAAATATGACGCTAGAATATAAGTGAATTTCACCTAATCGCTATGAACTTATATTCACAAGTAGTGGAGGTTGCTTATAAACAATCGCGTTAAACGAATTCTTGGCATAAGTTTCATGCGTATTCCATAGTAACGAATGCCTCGTCGATGTTTATGATTTCCGTTGAACTTAATGATCTTTGTTGAATGTCTCTATCATGCGTATTCCATAGTTAGGGACTTTGATTAAGAATAATTTGGTTGTAATGCGTATTCCATTCAATCCAACGAATTTAGGGAAATCTGAAAGTTAATCTAAGCGGATCTAATTAACTTGGAGCATTAAGTTTCACAACTTATCGAAAGACCAACTGAGAATCAATTTTGTTTTGCAAGTGTAACATGTGTGGAGAAGAACCCCTTGGCTATTCCATCATCCATATTTTTATCACATTCATATTTACATTTTGCCTTTAATTATATTCTGTCTTTTTAATTTAATATCGTCCAACCACAATTCCCCCCCTATTTTGTTAAGTCTTAATCATTCGTATTTGTTTTATTTTTGTATCTTTAAGCTTTTGGAGTCATAAACAATTGCAAATTCGTCTAAATCAAGTTCTAGCTTCTATTTGAGTCAATTTGATTGTTTTAGACAATTTGAGTTTTTCAAAGCCTTTCTGAGTCATAGTAGTCTTGATAAGAGTATGTTAATTTAGTTTTTATGTTTTTAAGTCAATTTAGAAGGTTTTAGCAAGCCCTCCTAATCCCCGGTCTAGAACGATCCCTCACTTATCCATTCTACTACAATTGTCCAACGAGGGTTTAATTTGAGTGTCAAGTAAATCTCGCATCAAATTTTGGCGCCGTTGCCGGGGATTAGCAACTTTGCTAATCCTTTGTCTTTATTTTTATATTTTTTTAGTTTTTCGTGCATTCTTATTTCAGATTCTTAGTTTGTTTGTTTCCTTGTTTTTTAGGTACTGTGTATGACTCGTCGCTCTCGGCCTATTATAGAGAACATCTCCGACTTCGACGGTGATTTTGAACGCACTTTAAGGAGAACGAGGAGTCAACAAGAGCCACCACAACCTCCACCACAACCTCCACCACAACCTGGGCTTGAAGAAGACGAAGTAGGTGTAGAAGAAAAGCCCACGGATCAGATTTTTGAAGAAGAACAAGCCATGGCAGCAGATAATAGAACCATCAAGGAGCTTTCGGCCTCGGGTTTGGATAATGCATTGCCTCTTTGTATCCAATACCCCACGGCTGCAGAGGGGAAGACTGAGGAATTTGAACTCAAATCCAGTTTGTTACACCATATTCCGAAGTTCCATGGCTTGTCTATGGAAGACCCCAACAAACACTTGAAGGAGTTCGAGGTGGTTTGTTCAAGCATGACCCCCGTCAATGTGGATGGGAGTATATTGAAGATGAAGGCCTTTCCATTTTCACTTATGGACAAGGCCAAAGATTGGCTCTACGAACTAGCCCCGGGAACTGTGACTTCGTGGGAGAGTATGAAGCGTGCTTTCTTGGAGAAATTCTTCCCTACTTCGAGAGTGATTCTCCTATGGAAGAAAATTAGTGGTATTCAACAGAATCATGGTGAGACATTCCCGGCTTATTATGAGCGCTTCAAGGGCCTTGTAGCTTCATGTCCTCAACATCAAATGAAGGAGGAACTTCTCCTTCAATATTTCTATGAGGGCCTCCTTCCTATCGAACGTCAAATGCTTGATGCATCAGCGGGAGGAGCATTGGTGGACAAAACACCAAGGGATGCCAAGATTCTCATAGCCAACCGAGCGCTCAACGCTCAACAATATGAAGGAGTGGGCCAAAGGGAAGCCCCACGGCAACAAAGTGTAAATGAGGTGAGTGCTATTTCTGAAATTCAATCACAACTTGCTAATCTTAATTCTCTTGTTTCTCAGGTTGTGATTGGTCCAAAAGCACAAGAACACCAAGTTTGTGGCGTGTGCTCAATTCAAGGGCATCCATCCGACAAGTGCCCTCAACTAATCGAGAATGGTGGGTGGGAATCTGCCAATGCAATTGGTTTCCAAGGACAAAATCAAAACAACCCATACTCGAACACTTACAATGCCGGATGGAGGGACCATCCAAACTTCAAATGGAGGGAGCCACAACAAGCTGCCCAACAAGGAGGATTTAGGCCAAACCCCCCTGGTTTTTATTCCAAGCCGTATGCACCCCAACAACCTTCGACATCATCTCATTCAGGTACGTCATTGGAAAGTGATCAAGCTATGCAATTACTAACCTCTATTTCGCAGGGGTTGCAAAATCAAAACAACCGGATAGCAAATAACGAGAAGGAGATGACGAATATGAAGAAACAAATAGGGCAGATTTCTGAGTTCCTTGGACAGATTAGAGAGCAAGGAAAGCTTCCTAGCTCAACCACAGTCAATCCAAAGGGAGGATTCGAATCCGCCAAGGCCATCACCCTAAGGGGTGGAAAAGAAGTTGGGACCGAGCCAAACAATCCCAAATCTGCCCAGAAAGTAGATGAAGAGACGACACAACCTGAGGCAGATCACCCTAACTCGGCCAAATCAGGTAATTTAAGTTCAAATTCATGTACTTCACGTCCTAATCTGCCCAATGTACCTTTTCCTCGCAGGTTCATGCAAGAAAAAAAGGAAGAAAGCGAGAAGGACATTCTTGAAACGTTCCGGAAAGTGCAAGTGAACATACCGCTTCTTGATGCAATCAAACAGGTTCCAAAGTATGCTAAATTCCTCAAGGACCTATGCAATACAAAGAGAAGAAGGGCAAACAAAGAGGTAGTGAAGGTAAGCGAGAATGTGTCCGCTGTTTTGCAACGTAAACTGCCTACCAAGTGCAAAGACCCCGGTAGTTTCACGATTCCTTGTGTAATTGGACATAATCGTTTTGAACATGCCATGCTTGATTTAGGTGCATCCATAAATGTCATGCCTTATTCTATTTATGCATCTATGAATTTGGGTGAATTAAAACAAGATGGTGTAATTATACAATTGGCTGATCGTTCTAACGCGTATCCAAAAGGAGTTTTGGAGGATGTGCTTGTGCAGGTGAACCATTTAATTTTTCCGACTGATTTCTACGTCCTAGACATGGAGGATTCAGCCCATTCTACATCTTTGCCGATTCTCCTTGGTAGGCCATTCATGAAGACGGCCCGAACGAAGATTGATGTATACAAAGGCACCTTGACAATGGAATTCGATGGGGAAGTGATTGATTTTAATATTTCTGAAACTATGAGATATCCCGTTGATGACCATTCTTGTTTTTCCATTGATGTTATCGATTCTTTGGCGCAGGTATACCTTGAAGAATTGAACGAGGATGCCCTGGAAACAACCATCACTAAGGCCATAGAGCGCAAAAATGAAGGATTTGGGCCAATGCAAGGCCACGGCAAGGAGGAGGAATTCTTTGCAATGGGTTCTAGTGAAGAAATAATTGAGGTTGTGGCAGCCCTTGAGTCATTGCCACAACAATATGGTAAGGTTCCACTCTCACTTTCAAATTCAGTTTCCACTAAGATGCTACCTTCTGTTGTTCAGGCACCATCGCTTGAACTTAAGCCGTTGCCGGACCATTTGAAGTATGTGTTTTTGGGAAAAGGCGAAACATTGCCCGTCATCATTTCATCAAGTCTCACGGCAATGGAGGAGGAGAAGCTTGTGAGGGTGCTGCGAGAGCACAAAACGGCCATAGGGTGGACTTTGGCCGACATTAAAGGAATAAGCCCTACCACATGCATGCACCGTATACTTCTTGAGGAGGGGGCTAAACCAACTCGAGAGGCTCAACGCCGTCTCAACCCTCCGATGATGGAAGTGGTGAAGAAGGAAATAATCAAGCTTTTGGATTGCGGAGTGATCTACCCTATCTCCGATAGCCGTTGGGTCTCTCCAGTTCAAGTCGTTCCTAAGAAGTCCGGAGTAACTGTTATCAAGAATGATGAGAATGAGCTCGTGCCTACACGCATTCAGACTGGATGGCGGGTATGTATCGATTACCGGAAGCTAAATGCCATGACTAGGAAAGATCACTTTCCTTTGCCATTCATCGACCAGATGCTCGAAAGGTTAGCCGGTCATGCTTTTTACTGTTTTCTTGATGGATACTCTGGATATAACCAAATTGTGATAGCCCCGGATGATCAAGAGAAGACCACATTCACATGTCCCTTTGGAACATTTGCTTATCGTCGCATGCCATTTGGCTTATGCAACGCACCGGCCACTTTCCAAAGGTGTATGGTAAGTATATTTTCCGATTTTGTTGAAAAGATCATTGAGGTTTTCATGGATGATTTCAGTGTATTTGGGAGTTCATTTGATAATTGCTTGGATAATCTGACCTTAATTTTGAAACGATGTGTTGAAACTAACCTTGTCTTGAATTGGGAGAAATGTCACTTTATGGTGAAACAAGGTATAGTTTTAGGACATATTGTTTCAGAAAAAGGAATTGCAGTAGATAAATCGAAAATAGACCTTGTACGTCACTTACCCTCTCCTACTTCGGTTAGAGAGGTACGTTCGTTTCTTGGCCATGCAGGGTTCTATAGGCGTTTTATCAAGGACTTCTCCAAGATGTCCAACCCTCTTTGCCGATTGCTTCAAAAAGATGTGACATTCAAGTTTGATGAAGAGTGTAATTCGGCATTTAACCAACTCAAGGAGAAGCTAGTCTCAGCCCCCATTATTGTACCTCCAGATTGGAGCCTTCCTTTCGAGCTCATGTGCGATGCATCCGACTATGCATTAGGAGCTGTTCTAGGACAAAGAAGAGACAAGCGGCCGCATGTCATATACTATGCCTCTCGGACTCTCAATGATGCCCAATTGAACTACTCCACGACGGAAAAAGAACTTCTAGCTGTGGTTTTTGCTTTAGATAAATTCCGTTCATATTTAATTGGTACTAAAGTAATCGTTTATTCTGATCATGCAGCTTTGAGGTACTTGCTCACGAAAAAGGAAGCAAAGCCGAGGCTTATCCGTTGGATTCTTCTTCTTCAAGAATTTGATATTGAAATCCGGGATAAGAAAGGAAGCGAGAATGTAGTGGCTGACCATTTAAGCCGAATGATCCATGAGGAGCATGAACATGCCGTACCTATCCCTGAAACTTTTCCCGATGAGCAGCTGCTTTCCATTGAGGTAAGTGAACCATGGTATGCAGATTTGGTGAATTACTTGGTGGCTAAACAAATTCCAAATGAACTAAACAAGCACCAACGTGATAAGCTTAAAAATGATGCACGTTTCTATGTTTGGGATGACCCTTATTTGTGGAAGTATTGCTCAGATCAAATTATACGTAGATGTGTGCATGATTCTGAATTTCACTCAATTCTAAGCTTTTGTCACACATATGCATGTGGTGGTCATTTTGGCACACAACGCACTGCCCTCAAGGTTTTAGAGTGTGGTTTTTATTGGCCGACTATATTTAGGGATGCTAGAACCTTTTGTATGTCTTGTGATCGTTGCCAACGAATGGGTAACATAGGTACCAAGGACCAAATGCCGCAAACCCCTGTCTTTAATGTTGAAATTTTTGATGTTTGGGGCATTGATTTCATGGGCCCTTTCCCTCCATCTTATGGTTTCACTTATATCTTGCTAGCCGTTGATTATGTTTCTAAATGGGTGGAAGCAAAAGCCACCCGTACTAACGATTCTAAGGTGGTTGCAGATTTCGTGAAAACTAACATTTTTGCTAGGTTTGGAATGCCGAGAGTAATCATAAGTGATGGAGGGTCTCACTTTTGCAATCGGACCATTGAGGCGTTGCTAAGAAAGTACCATGTCAACCATAAGGTCTCCACACCTTACCATCCTCAAACAAATGGCCAAGCCGAGGTGTCTAACCGAGAAATAAAACAAATTTTGGAGAAGACCGTTGGACCAACAAGGAGGGATTGGAGCTTACGTTTAGATGATGCACTGTGGGCATATCGTACGGCATACAAAACACCCATTGGGATGTCACCTTTTCGGCTCGTCTATGGTAAGCCGTGTCATTTGCCCGTAGAGTTAGAGCACAAGGCACATTGGGCCGTGAAGATTTTCAACATGGACATAGATGCAGCGGGAGTTCATAGGAAGCTCCAATTGAATGAACTTGAGGAAATTCGGAATGAAGCCTATGAGAATGCCCGGATGTACAAAGCCAAGACCAAAGCATTCCATGATAAAATGATTCGAACCAAGACCTTCACAGTTGGGCAGAAAGTGTTACTTTTTAACTCTCGCCTACGTTTGTTTCCTGGTAAGTTGCGTTCTAAATGGATTGGCTCGTTTGTTGTTACTAATGTTTTCCCTCATGGTGCAGTGCAAATCAAAAGTTCAAGGACGCAGCAAGAATTCAAAGTGAATGGGCATCGATTGAAGCCCTATTACGAGATGTTTGAGGAGCATGTCGTGGAGGAGGTACCCCTCCATGCCGTGGAACCTAGTCAAGCTTAAACGGAGGTACCGTCCGGCTGCAAGACGTAAAAGAAAGCGCTTCGTGGGAGGCAACCCATGCATCCGAATAGAGAAGAACTTGGAAACCCCTTTAAGAGACTTATTTTTATTCCTTTCTTTTTCTTTACTGCCTTTACTTTGCTTTCTTTCTCGTATTTGTTTATTTGCTTGCTCTGTTGTGACTTTCTGCTTAAAACACTGAGGACAAAGTTTGATTTAAGTGTGGGGGGGTAAACAATTTGTATTTGCATGAATTTCGTGGGATTTATTCACCTATCACTTAGAATGTTGTTTCTTGTTGTTTTAAGCGTTTTTAGAGTATTTTAATGTGATTTATAGTGTCTTGGTATAAAACTCCGAAAATTTGATAAAAAAAAAAAAAAAAAAAAAAAAAATCTTTTGAAAAACCCAAAAATATGTGTTTTTAGAGTCATTTGAGTCATTTTGGTGTTTGTTTGTTTCTTAGCGCTACTTGGGAGGCAACCCATGCATTCAACAAAGGAAGACTTAGAAAGCACTCCAGATCCAGATTTCTAAAAAACTTTTCTCTTTGTTGCTATTTCGTTTCTGCCTTGTTAGGTTGTTTAGTTGTTATTGTTTGTTTGTTTATTAATTGTGTGAGTCTATGATTGTAACATTGAGAAAATGTTTGATTTATTGATAGGCACTGCTAAACAAAGAAAGATGGTGCTTCACAAAGGTTGTTTGCTTGAGGCCCCACTACGTGGCTTTACTCTTGGAGCGGAAGGCGTAGGAACAGAAGGCATCGGAGCGGGAGGCATCGAAGATAGAGCATTCCAGGCCTCAATACTTGGCCAAGCGCTGGATGAGCCAGGAAAAAGGTGCCTCTGGAGGAAAGACGAAAACCTTTGACGGTCACTGTGAATCCGACCTTCAGACTCTTGCAGCTCATCAAGCTTCCTCTTCATGCCCGTCGAATAGTTGTTTGCAAGCACGTGCAAACTTCTATTCTCATACTTCAGCTGCTGGATCTCCTGCTTGAGACTTTCCACCTCTGCCATCAATGATTCCACCTGACGGGAGCGGGCAAGCAGGCGTTGGCCCATGTTGGACACAGAACTCGCACACTGAACACTAAGTGCGAGGGACTCTTGAACGGCCAACTCATCGGACCGTCCTGACAGCAGCCTACTATCTTTCGGAGTGAGGAGGTTCCTAGCTACTATTGTAGCTGTTGTGGCGTCCTGCATCACGGAGTCTTCACCTGTGAGAGGACCGTTAGAAGAAAAGAAAGAAGGGCGCCATACGTTACCTTGACGCGGTGCGCCTGTATCACTGCTAAGGCTCAATTCCAAGCTAAGGTTCGATGAGTTTGCCATTTTCTTTCAAAAGTGTTCAAAGAGAAGGGATGGAGTTAAATTTCAAAGGGCCGGAGTCGATTTTCAAGAATGGGAGTTCTTCAGAGTGTGTGTGTTGGGGTGTTTGATAGCTCTATAAAAAGCCAAGGCGACGAGTCCCCCGATTCAAAGAGCCAGATTTTCCGGCGTAATTTAGGCGACGCTTTCTCGGCTTTTCAGAAACACGTGGAGGCCATCATCGCAACTACACCTCTTTAGCCGACAAGCGCAAAGTTCGGCGACGCTTTCTCTGCTTTTCAGAAAACGCGTGCAGCTTTGTCAAAAGGAGCCGCATCCGCACTACTACGTGTCGTTCAGAAAGCGAAGGGGCGCCTGCTCAGAAATCGAAGAGGCGTGTTCAGAAATCGAAGAGGCGTGTTCAGAGATCGAAGAGGCGCCACTATTTCAAAAAGCCAGATTTGCGGGATCAAAACGTTTGTCGACAAAGGTAAAAAGTACCACCACTTGATATTATCTCTATATATGTCGACCTTCGTCTTTTATGGCAGGGCAAACCTGAAGAAAAATGCCCAACTCTCCCTCACCTCTGAGGGCGTACTCCCAGCAAAGCCTTTTGAAAGACTCAATTCTTTCTTCTTCCCCAAAGATGATACCAGATGCCTGGAGTACATATGACCCAGGAGGAAACAGCACAACAAATACATGTGCTGATTCATTCACCGCTTCTTCAAAAGCAAAGGTATCTCATATCATCAAGGTCAAAAGCAAAAGTATCTCATATCATGCTCTTTCCCTGTCTTTTTCTTTGTCCTTGTTCTTACTCGCATGGCAAAGTAAAACAAGCAATCAGCCGGCACTTGGAGTCAGTCTTCCGTTCTGGAGCCAACTGCCTGGAATCTATTCCTGATTGCTTACCTAGCGTTGCTCTCGAGTAGTCATCTTCAACGGTTGATACACTTCCGGAGAAGGGACCACTTCTGCAAAGGGGAGCGAGTAAGGCAAGTGCAAATGATACATTGAAGCATGTGGAGACAAACATAGGCTGAGTTATCCTCCAACCCTTTTCAATACGAATTGGAAAGATTGAACAAAGAAACAGATAAAAGGGATAAGCTCAGACCTTCGGGGGAGACCAAAAGAACCATCCTGCTGCCCAGTTCAAGAAGTAGCACAAAGGAAAATCAACGATGGGCAGAAACCAGTTCAAGAGTAAGCCTGTGGAATCACAAAGATCAAAAGCCTCAATGCAATTACCAAGGAGAAGATGGAATTTACACTCTATAACCAGATTTGCGTCTCTAAACTCTTCTCTTTGTTAATTACATTATGCCATGTTTAGTATGTTTAAGTGCTTTTTGTGTATTTACTTATGCTTTGTGTGAATCTATGCTTAAAACATTGAGGACAATGTTTGATTTAAGTGTGGGGGGGTAATGATAGGAGCATATTTATGCGACTTAAATGGCTTGTTCTCGTACATTTACGTTATGTTTCTTTAGTTATTTTAGTACTTTAAGCTATTTTCGTGTGTTTGTAGGTCCAAAGGGCTAAAGGAGCAAAAAGATGCATTTTGGAGACTTTTGGAGCACTTTTGGGCTAAGGACGGATAGCTTATGCTTGAAGCCAAAGTGTTGGACGAAATTGAAGACCTAATTGGAGCCAAAGTGTTGGAACCTTGTTCTCTTTAGTTTTAGGACATTTAAACCTTTCCTAATCCCAATCATGCCATGCATAACACACATCCATTCTAACACATTGTCATTGCACATGCATTTCTTTCATTAGTTAACCCACATGCACTTATCACTTATCATCACCACATATCATATCACTTAATCACTTATCACTTATCATCACCACTTAACCACTTATCATATCATAACCACATATCATATCACTTATCACTTATCACTTAACATAACATCCACCTACTTCACCTACAACATCCACCTACTTCACCTACAACATCCACTTCACCTACAACATCCACCTACTTCACCTACAACATCCACCTACTTCACCTACAACATCCACTTCACCTACAACATCCACCTACTTGAGTTTAATAATTTATTGAAATGTAATTGGAAATCTTTTTATTATGCAAGTGTAACATATGTGGAGAAGAACCTTCTAGCTAGCATTCATCCATATTTTCATCACATTCATATTTACATTCTGCCTTTAAATTACAATCTGTGTATTTAGTTTAATTTCGTCAAAACCTCAATCCCCCTTTACCTTCGTGTCTAATTTAGTTAGATAGTGTCTTAGTTTGTGTTTATAAGTGCTTTGTATTCTTTGAGTCTTTTGATTTGTTTTAGTGTTTTATTGTTTATTTTTGCATTCTTTGAGTCTAGTTTAGTGTTTTTAACATTTGTTTTACGTTTTTGAGTCAGTTTCCAAGTGATTTAGTAATCCCTCCTAATCCCCGGTCTAGAACGATCCCTACTTGCATCTTTACTACAATTGTCACAAGAGGGTTTAATTTGTGCGCGTATAAATCCCGCATCAAATTTTGGCGCCGTTGCCGGGGATTAGAAAATTTGCTAATCCCTTGGATTGTTTGTTTCTGTATTGTCTTTTAGATTTAGTATTTTATTTTGTGTTTTTTTTGTTAAGAACAACATGGCACTTGATAACGCTTCTCTTTTGTCACATCTCATGGAAAGGTCCCAAATGCAAAGAGTTGATATATCTAATCTTCAATCAAGGAATAACGTGTTTTCCAATACTTACAATTCGGATTGGAGTGATCATTCAAACTCTATGTGGTGGGAACCTCAAAATGCTCAACAAGGAGGATATTGGCAGCCACCACAACCTCATATTCAATATGCCCAACCAAACTCAAGTTCGTCAATAGATTATAATCAAAAGCTTAATGAATTAATTTGTTTGGTGCAGGGCTCACAAAATCAAGACAATGAGGCTCAACAAGAAGGATATTGGCAGCCATATGAGGAGTTCTATTCAACGCCTATGCAGCCACCACAAAGGTTGGACCACTTGGATAAGCAAATTGGGCAGATCGCGGAGTTCGTAGGACAGTTTCGAGACCAAGGCGAACTCCCTAGTTCAACCATTGCAAATCAGAAGGGAGAATTTGAAAACACCAATGCTATCATGTTGAGAAGTGACAAGGAGGTTGGAACGGACCCTCAACCATCAAAATCAAATCACAAGGAAGAGAAATACACCCAACCCACGGAAAGGGTGGAAACACCTTTACCGGAGGCACCTATTGCTCCTATGCCATCTAATACAGGTATGGTTGTTCCAAATTTCATTATTTTTAACCCCGTTCCAACAAGTATCCCTATTCCTTGCAGATTCATGACTTCCAAGGAAGAAGAAGGTGAAAAAGACATCTTGGAAGCCCTTTCAAAGGTGACAAGTAGGGAATGTCATGAATTCATCAAAGAGGACGTTCTTGAAACCACAAAATCCAAAGAAGTTAAATTTGATGACATTGGACAAGTCAAAACCATCACTTGCAATCTGGCCAAGTCCAATATCCCTGAAACTTTCAAAGGAGTGGTGTTTGTCATTGAGTTCTTGTCGGACAAAACAAGTAAGTTTTTTTCAAATTCCTTTACATTTTATACTAACTTGCTGTTTTTTATGAATCAGGCACCTACACTAGAATTCAAACCATTGCCGGTTCACTTCAAGTATCACCTTCCATTCAAGGACCAATTCCATGCCGTTTGATTTTATTTATGTTAATAAAAAAAATAAAAAAATAAAAAAAAAAAAAAAAGAGAAAGAAAGATACTAAACATGGAGAAAGGTGGAGCTTCACAAAGGTTGTTTGCGTGAAGCCCCACTACGAGGCGCAGAAGCGGAAGGCATAGAAGCGGGAGGCATAGAAGCGGGAGGCATCGGAGCGGAAGCCATCGGAGCGGGAGGCATCGGAGCTAGAGCATTCCAGGCCTCAATACTTGGCCAAGCGCTGGATGACCCAGGAAAAAGGTGCCTCTGGAGATAAGACGCAAGCCTTTGACGGTCACTGTGAATTCGACCCTCAGATTCTTGCAGCTCATCAAGCTTCCTCTTCATCCCCGACGAATAGTTATTTGCAAGCACATGCAAACTTCTATTCTCGTACTTAAGCTGCTGGATCTCTTGCTTAAGTCTTTCCACCTCGGCCATCAACGATTCCACTTGGCGGGACCGAGCAAGCAGGCGTTGGCCCATGTTGGACACAGAACTCGCACACTGAACACTAAGTGCGAGGGACTCTTGAACGGCCAACTCATCGGACCGTCCTGACAGCAGCCTACTATCTTTTGGAGTGAGGAGGTTTTTAGCTACTATTGTAGCTATTGTGGCGTCCTGCATCACAGAGTCTTCACCTGAAAGAGGACCGTTAGAAGATAAAAAAGAAGGGCGCCATACATTACCTTGACGGGGCGCAACCGGATCGCTGCTGAGACTCAAATCTAAGCTAAGGTTCGATGAGTTTGCCATTTTTTTCAAAAGTGTTCAAAGAGAAGGGGTGGATGGAGTTAAAATTTCACAAAGGGCCGGAGTCGAGTTTCAGGAATGGGAAATCTTCAGAGTGTGTGTGTTGGGGTGATTGATAGCTCTATAAAAAGCCAAGACGACGCGTCCACCGATTCAAAGAGCCGGATTTTCCGGCGTAATTTAGGCGACGCTCCCTCGGCTTTTCAGAAAACGCGTTCAACTTTGTCAAAAGATTTCTGACAAAGCTGAAAACACGTGGAGGCCATCATCGCATCGACACATCTTTAGCCGACAAGCGCAAAGTTCGGCGACGCTTTCTCTGCTTTTCAGAAGACGCGTGCAGCTTTGTCAAAAGGAGCCGCATCTGCACTACCACGTGTCGTTCAGAAAGCGAAGGGGCGTCGTTCAGAAATCGAAGGGGCGCCTGCTCAGAAATCGAAGAGGCGTATTCAAAGATCGAAGAGGCGCCACTATTTCAAAGAGCCGGATTTGCGGGATCAAAACGTTTGTCGACAAGGGTAAAAAGTACCACCACTTGATATTATCTCTATATATGTCGACCTTCGTCTTTTATGGCAGGGCAAACCTGAAGAAAATGCCCAACTCTCCCTCACCTCTGAGGGCGCACTCCCAGCAAAGCCTTTCAAAATACTCAATTCTTTCTGCTTCCCCAAAGATGATACCAGATGCCTGGAGTACATATGACCCAGGAGGAAACGGCGGATTGAAGCATGTGCTGATTCATTCACCGCTTCTTCAAAGCAAAGGTATCTCATATCATCAAGGTCAAAAGCAAAAATATCTCATATCATGCTCTTTCCCTGTCTTTTTCTTTGTCCTTGTTCTTACTTGCATGGCAAAGTAAAAGAAGCAATCACCCGGCACTTGGAGTCAGTCTACCGATCTGGAGCCAACTGCCTGGAATCTATTCCTGATTGCTTACCTAGCGTTGCTCTCGAGTAGTCATCTTCAACGGTTGTTACACTTCCAGAGAAGGGACCACTCCTGCAAAGATTGAACAAAGAAACAGATAACAGGAGGAAGCTCAGACCTTCGGGGGAAACCAAAAGAACCATCCTGCTGCCCAGTTCAAGAAGTAGCACAAAAAGGAAAATCAACGATGGGCAGAAACCAGTTCAAGAGTAAGCCTGTGGAATCACAAAGATCAAAGCCTCAATGCAATCACCAAGGAGAAGAGGGAATTTACACTCCATAACCAGATTTGCGTCCCTAAACTCTTCTCTTTGTTAATTACATTATGCCATGTTTAGTATGTTTAGTTGCTTTTTGTGTGTTTACTTATGTTTTGTGTGAACCATATGCTTAAAACATTGAGGACAATGTTTGATTTAAGTATGGGGGGGTAACTAAGTATATTTAATGCAAATTCGTGGGATTTTATCACCCATAACTTCTAATGTTGTTCCTTGCTGTTTTAAGGTGTTTTTAAGTTGTTTTAGAGTGTTTTAGTGTGTTTTGTTTTATAATTCGAAAATCCCATAAAAATTTGAAAAATTGTTTTGAAAAACCCAAAAAGAGTTGTTTTAAAAGTCGTTTTTGTGTGTTTGTGTCTTAGGGTACCTTCCAACACAATGATAAGGATTTGGTTTATAATTGCATGACGGTTAGAAAGAGTTATAAACATAGATAAAAGTTTGATTTACTCTTGGTATATGCTTGGTTATGGTTATAATGTATGACTTCACATGCAATCATAAAAGAAAAATTTGTTTTTGTAACATGCTTGAAGGAAGAAACTCAAACAAACGCTACATCCCTGTGAGACTCGAGCCATTACTTTCTTTGGAGAGTTATTTTCTGTGATTCTTTATTTTCTAAAGTTGTTGCATGATCTCATTATTCCTTGCTTGGTTGCTACTTAGAATGCAATTGTATCATGATAGAACTAAATGCTAGAACTCATGCCCATTTCATTCAAAGCATGTTATTGATTTGCATAACACATATTCAAGAAGAAGTTGTGTAGTGACCACCACCATAGCCAAATAGCCTTACTTCCCATACTTCGTATATGTTGTAAGTTTTAACCCCGTTGAGCCTTGTTTAGCCTTTATTCTTTGTTTACCCACATTTTCCTCACCTAGCCTAGTTTAGGACAATCCCCACCCTTGTTCTTAAAAGATAGTGAGCATGACTTAATTGAATTCCTTTTGAGTTACATTATGAAAGAAAATAAGTGTGGGGGAGAGAATGTTTAAGTGTTTATGTTTTGAGATTCAAAAGAAAAGAAAAAGAAAAGAAAAAAAAAAAAAAAAAGAAAAAAGAAAGAAAGAAAGACAAAAGAGCTTAAAAAAAAAAATGAAAATAAGTGAAAATGAACTCACGAGCGTTGATGGTTGAAGAAAGGGTCCAAAAAAAAAAAAAAATGAATATGGCCCTAAGTTCTGTGTAATTCCCCTTGGGTGATCAAAGTTGACTTCTGCATTCTAAAGGAAATTCTAAGTGCCTAATTCAATACTTTGCTCACTATTGCTTGAAGAACGTTTGTTATCCTTACCTTTCATTTTTAGCCAATTACCCCAAGCCCCGTTACAACCCTTGACTTCTATATTGAGTGTTATGTATTTCAATTGTGGAGTTTGAACTTGGTATGAGCTTATGGTGTCACTGGTTCTCGCGTCTAAGTAGTAGCATTCCATTCATGAGATCATATCTAAACATGCTTATTAACTCTAGAAAATGCTTTCCTTATTATAACATATGTGAGTGTTCATCTACATGTTTACATCAATCTTCTCACATATACCTAGTGCAGGGTGTGTAGTCAGAAAATCTGTGTGAAAAACGAGAGTACATCTAGTAAGAAATTGAGGGAATTCTCTAAGGCATGTTACTACATTCAAAACATGGTTTTAAATGCTTAATTGTGAACTAGTATGTGGTGACTATGATTAAGAATGTACTTAAGTGTAAAGATGGCTCAAATCTGTGAGAATAATGATTTTTAACTTGTCATGTGCATTGGAAGTCCCTGATACGATTGTTGGAAGGTGTAGGTTGTGTTTTGTTCTTTTTGTTTTGTTTTTCTGTTTTGCTCGAGGACTAGCAAAAGCTAAGTGTGGGGGTATTTGATAGGAGCATATTTATGCGACTTAAATGGCTTGTTCTCGTACATTTACGTTATGTTTCTTTAGTTATTTTAGTACTTTAAGCTATTTTCGTGTGTTTGTAGGTCCAAAGGGCTAAAGGAGCAAAAAGATGCATTTTGGAGACTTTTGGAGCACTTTTGGGCTAAGGACGGATAGCTTATGCTTGAAGCCAAAGTGTTGGACGAAATTGAAGACCTAATTGGAGCCAAAGTGTTGGAACCTTGTTCTCTTTAGTTTTAGGACATTTAAACCTTTCCTAATCCCAATCATGCCATGCATAACACACATCCATTCTAACACATTGTCATTGCACATGCATTTCTTTCATTAGTTAACCCACATGCACTTATCACTTATCATCACCACATATCATATCACTTAATCACTTATCACTTATCATCACCACTTAACCACTTATCATATCATAACCACATATCATATCACTTATCACTTATCACTTAACATAACATCCACCTACTTCACCTACAACATCCACCTACTTCACCTACAACATCCACTTCACCTACAACATCCACCTACTTCACCTACAACATCCACCTACTTCACCTACAACATCCACTTCACCTACAACATCCACCTACTTCACCTACAACATCCACCTACTTCACCTACAAATGACATAGCCATATGTTCCCTCCACTACTCCTATAAATACCCTTGCATTCATTCATTCATGGACATCTCATTTTCATACACAACACACCACAAACACATCCATTCTTCCCTTGTGCCGTGAGCTCCCATTCCCTTATAATCCAAACACCACTCCTCATCCATTTCCATAATCCCCCAAACCTCACCTTAGACCTTGTGCTACAACAACGAGGAAGATAAGAGGGCCTAAACGTTCATACAATTCAAGTGTGAGTTGTTGGAATGTTTAGGTGTTTCTTTGATTTCAAAGTTATGAGGAACTAATCCCCCTTTAGCTAGGGGGTGATTCGAAATATATGTTTATGCTTGCATTTTGATTTGATTACTTCTAATTGCATTTCATAAGTTGTTGATTCAATTTGTTTAACCGTTTGATTGATAACTTATTTATGTATGTTTATTGAGAGTGCACACTTAATTTTCATGCATGAATTTGACGCTAGAATATAAGTGAATTTCACCTAATCGTTATGAACTTATATTCACAAGTAGTGGAGGTTGCTTATAAACAATCGCGTTAAACGAATTCTTGGCATAAGTTTCATGCAATCATAGTAACGAATGCCTCGTCAACACTTATAGTTTTCAAAGAACTTAATGATTCTTGCTTGTATCTCTATTATGCAATTCATGTAGGGAACTTGTGAGGAATGCTTTGGGTTGTCGTATGCAATCATCCAATTCATTAACTTAAGGAAAACTTGACGGTTAATTTAAGCGGACCTAATTAACTTGGAGTGTTGAGAATTAATGATTTATTGAAATGCAATTGGAAATCGTTTTATTATGCAAGTATAACATGTATGGAGATGAACCCCTTAGCTAGCATTCATCCATTCAATTCCATCACATTCATATTTACATTCTGTCTAGTTTATTAACTTGTTTCGTTATTTCAATTTTCGTAAAACCTAAACCCCCCTTTACTTTCTTGTTCTTTAATGCTTAGAATCTGTTTAGTTTATGTTTTAAAGTATTTTTGAATTCTTTGAGTCTAGTTTAGTGTTTTATATTGTGTTTTTATGTTTTTGAGTCAAATCCAAGTGATTAACAATCCCTCATAATCCCCGGTCCAGAACGATCCCTACTTGCACCTATACTACAATTGATAAAAAGAGGGTTTAATTTGTGCGCGTATAAATATCGCATCAAACTATGTTTATATTTGCAATATGAATTGATTACTTCTAATTACGTTTCATAAGTTGTGAATTCAATTTGTTTAACTGTTTTATTGATAACCTATTTATGTATGTTTATTGAGAGTGCACACTTAATTTTCATGCATGAATTTGACGCTAGAATATAAGTGAATTTCACCTAATCGTTATGAACTTATATTCACAAGTAGTGGAGGTTGCTTATAAACAATCGCGTTAAACGAATTCTTGGCATAAACTTCATGCAATCATAGTAACGAATGCCTCGTCAACACTTATAGTTTTCATAATGCTTAATGATCTTTGATTGTATCTTTATTGTGTTGTTCACGTAAAGGACTTTTGGAGAATGTTGTGAATTGCGTTGCGCTAACCCATCCAATTCATTAACTTAAGGAAAACTTGACGGTTAATTTAAGCGGACCTAATTAACCCGGGGTGATGAGTTTAATAATTTATTGAAATGTAATTGGAAATCTTTTTATTATGCAAGTGTAACATATGTGGAGAAGAACCTTCTAGCTAGCATTCATCCATATTTTCATCACATTCATATTTACATTCTGCCTTTAAATTACAATCTGTGTATTTAGTTTAATTTCGTCAAAACCTCAATCCCCCTTTACCTTCGTGTCTAATTTAGTTAGATAGTGTCTTAGTTTGTGTTTATAAGTGCTTTGTATTCTTTGAGTCTTTTGATTTGTTTTAGTGTTTTATTGTTTATTTTTGCATTCTTTGAGTCTAGTTTAGTGTTTTTAACATTTGTTTTACGTTTTTGAGTCAGTTTCCAAGTGATTTAGTAATCCCTCCTAATCCCCGGTCTAGAACGATCCCTACTTGCATCTTTACTACAATTGTCACAAGAGGGTTTAATTTGTGCGCGTATAAATCCCGCATCAGGTAACTAAGTATATTTGATGCAAATTCGTTGGATTTTATCACTTATCACTTCACATGTTGTTTCTCACTGTTTTAAAACTGTTTTAGTGTGTTTTGTCTTAAAAATTCGAAAATCCCATAAAAATTTGAAATATTGTTTTGAAAAACCCAAAAAGAGTTGTTTTAAAGTTGTTTTTGTGTGTGTGTTTGTGTCTTAGGATACCTTCCAACACAATGTTAAGGATTTGGTTTGTAATTGCATGACTGTTAAAAAGAGTTATTAACATAGAGAAAAGTTTGATTTACTCTTGGTATATGCTTGGTTATGGTTATAATGTATGACTTCACATGCAATCATAAAAGAAAAAATTAGTTATGTAACATGCTTGAAGGAAGGAACTCAAACAAACGCTACAACCCTTAGAGACTTGAGCCTATAACGTTCTTTGGAGAGTTTAATCTGTGATTTCTTGTTTTCTAAAGTCGTTGCATGATCTCATTATTCTTTGCTTGGTTACTACTTAGAAGGCGTTTCATCATATAGTTCCAAATGCTAGAACTCATGCCCATTTCATTCAAAGCATGTTATTGATTTGCATAACACATATTCAAGAAGTTGTGTAGTGACCACCACCATAGCCAAATAGCCTTACTTCCCATACTTCGTATATGTTGTAAGTTTTAACCCCGTTGAGCCTTGTTTTGCCTTTATTCTTTGTTTACCCACATTTTCCTCACCTAGCCTAGTTTAGGACAATCCCCACCCTTGTTCTTAAAAGATAGTGAGCATGACTTAATTGAATTCCTTTTGAGTTACATTATGAAAGAAAATAAGTGTGGGGGAGAGAATGTTTAAGTGTTTATGTTTTGAGATTCAAAAGAAAAGAAAAAAAAAAAAAAAAAAAAAAAATGAAAGAATAAGTGATTGAAGAAAGGTTCCAAAACACCAATTCTGGGCGTAAATTGTCTAAATTCTCCCTCCTTGTTCAAAAATTGAGTTTTCATTCAAAAGTGAATTCTAAGTTGATTCAAATGCTTTGCTCACTATTTCTTTAAGAACCTTTGTTTTCCATATCCCTTCTTTGTTATCCACATACCCCAAGCCCCGTTACAACCCTTGACTTCTATCTTGAGTGTTGTGTATTTCAATTTGTGGAGTTTGAACTTGGTATGAGCTTATGGTGTCACTGGTTCTCGCGTCTAAGTAGTAGCATTCCATTCATGAGATCATATCTAAACTTGATTATTAACTCCAGAATTTGCGTTCTTTGTGATTGATAGAAGCATATTTATGCGCCTTAGTTAGCTAGTTCTTATGCATTTATGTTGTGTTTTCTTACTTAATTTAGTGTTTAAAGTCATTTTCGTGTGTTTATAGGTTCATATGGCTAAGGATGCAAAAGGATGCCTTTCGGAGCCTTTTGGAGCAAATTAGAGATTGGAATGGATTGCATATGCTTAAAGCCAAGAAGATGGACGAAATTGAAGACCAAAGGAATGAAAATGAAGAACAAAGAGTTCACATTCATCACCAACACAACCATGCATCCACACATTCTTTCACCATCATTGCAGCCACATGCACTTGTTCCCCTTTCATCATTCCCTTTATTCTTTCATCATTCCATCCACTCATTCATCAAACCACTCCCATCCATTTCATCATTGCAAACATTCAAACAAACACCACACAATGCCGTGGCTCCTATCCCATTTCCAGATTTCCCCTTTGCATTTCCCCTTCATAAATCAGCCACATGCACTTTAATCATTCAATCACACCAACACACATTCAATCTCCAACCTTTCACATGCATTCCATCTTTTAATTTAATCACATGCACATTCACCTTGCCTTTGCAGAAAATCCACTTCATAACACATGCATCTTGGCAGATTTCACATGCACTCATGCACATTCACCTTAATCATTCACATAGCTTTAATCCACATGCATTTCCACCTAGATTTCCACCTCACAACCACCAGAAATCAACCAAAACCGTGCATTCCCTTTCATTTCTGTCAAAGCACATGCATTTCCACCCTTTAATCACATGCACAAACAGCCACATGCATCTCCCATCACCATTTCAGCTTTCCACCTAATTCCTAGTCATCATGTTCCCCCCATTTCACCTATAAATAAGCATGCATTGCAGCCACAAACAACACACTCTTCCATTTCAGAAAACCATCTCTCATACACATTCATTCACGCCAGAAATTCCTCCCCTCTCTCTAGCACTACCATACTTCACCATTCTTCATATTTTCTGCCCAAAAACACTCCTTACCTTCCCCTACATCCATCCCTACCCTAAACACATCCTTCTACATCATCCATAACCCCCAAAACTCACCAAAACCCCTTGTGCCGCAGCAACTAGAGGAGAAGAGGCCTAAACGTTCATACAATTCAAGATTGAGTTGTTGGAATTTTTAGGTGTACTTCGATTCTTGTTTTCAATGTTTACTTTGTTATTACTCTCTAAGTTTGTTGTAATCATGAGTGGCTAAACCCCTAATTAGTTAGGGGAAAGTTTGAAGCCATGAACATGTTTGAAATATGAATTGATTTCTTCCAATTGTGATTTGTTAATTTGTGATTGCAATTCAATTATCATGTTTATTAAAGACTTGTTTTTGTATGTTGATTAGGGATGCATACTTAGTCTTCATGCATAAACTCGATGCTAGTTTATAAACGAGTTTCACCTAATTGTCACAAGTTTATAAACATGAGTAGTGAAGGTTGCTAGTCACAACCGCGTTAATTGAATTCTTGGCAAAAGTATCATGCATTCATAGTTACAATTGCCTCGTCAACACTTATAATTTTCATAGAGCATAATGATCTCTCATTGTATCTCTTCTATGCATTCATGTTGAGAACCATTGGAGAATGATTTGAATTGTCGCATGCATCATCCAATTCAATAACTTAAGGAAAATTTGAGAGTTAATTAGTGCATCACGGTTAACTTGGGGTGTTGAGCATCATAGTTAATGAAAAACAATTGGAGAATCGATTCATATATAAATGTGTCATGTGTGGAGAATGGACCTCTAACTAATCCATCCATCATCTTGTTTCTCAAATCCGTTTATACAATCTGCCTAGTTTATTAATCTGTGCATTTAATTTAATTTCGTCAAAACCTTAATCCCCCTTTACTTTAGTGTCCAACTTAGTTAGAAAGTGTCTTAGTTTGTGTTTTTAAGTGTTTTGATTCAATTTGTTACACAAATTCGTCCAAATTCACCAAAGTGCTCAAAACTGCCCAGAAAGTGTTTTTAAGGCAGTTTTGAGTGTTTTGGGTGATGTTTGAGTCTTTTGGTTTGTTTTAATGTTTTAAGTGTTTAGTTTTACATTCTTTGAGTTAGTTTAGTGTTTTATATTGTGTTTTTACATTCTTGAGTCAAGTTATTACATAAATTCGTCCAAATTTGTGTTTGTGCTCAAATCTGCCCAGAAAGTGGTTTTTAGGCAGATTTGAGTGTGTTTGTTTTGTTTTGAGTCCTTTGAGTCTTTGTGAACGTTTTTAACTTTGTTTCTATGTTTTTGAGTCAAATCCAAGTGATTAACAATCCCTCCTAATCCCCGGTCCAGAACGATCCCTACTTGCACCTATACTACAAATGATAAAAAGAGGGTTAATTTGTGTGCGTATAAATCTCGCACCAAATTTTGGCGCCGTTGCCGGGGATTAGCAAAATTGCTAATCCCTTGTGTTTTTGCTGTATGTTTTTAGTGTAATTTACCTAGTTTTCTCATTTTGTTTTGTTTTCTTGGTTTAGGTACTAGTGCATGACGCGGAGTTCTCAAACTGTGCATGCACATATCTTAGACTTTAACGACGATTTTGAACGTGATTTGAGAAGAAAGAGGAGGCATCCCGAACCTAGTGAACCTAGTTCAAGTTCAGAGGCCGAATCTGAGTTTGAAAGTGTGGAAGAAGAAGTTATGGCAGCAGACAATCGGACCATTAAAGAGCTTTCGGCCTCGGGGTTGGCCAATGCCGCACCATTATGCATTCAATACCCCGCGGCTGCCCAAGGCAAGACCGATGAATTCGAGTTGAAGTCAAGCTTGTTGCACCACATTCCGAAATACCATGGGCTTTCCATGGAAGATCCCAACAAGCATCTCAAGGAGTTCGAGGTTGTTTGTTCGAGCATGACACCCATAAATGTCGATGGGAACATTCTAATGATGAAAGCTTTTCCATTCTCTCTTGTGGAAAAGGCTAAGGATTGGCTTTATGAATTGGCACCCGGGACCGTTACTTCTTGGGAGAGCATGAAGAGAGCGTTCTTGGAGAAGTTCTTCCCTACTTCAAGAGTCATTCTCTTGAGGAAGAAAATTAGCGGAATCCAACAAAGTCAAGGAGAAACTTTTCCGGCATACTACGAGCGTTTTAAAGCCCTTGTTGCATCATGTCCTCAACATCAAATGAAGGAGGAGCTTCTCCTTCAATATTTCTATGAGGGCCTTCTTCCCATTGAAAGGCAAATGCTCGATGCTTCGGCGGGAGGTGCATTGGTGGACAAAACTCCTATGGCAGCCAAGACCCTAATCGCAAACCGTGCTCTAAATGCACAACAATATGAAGGACTTGGGCAAAGGGACCCCCCACGGCAACAAGTGAATGAGGTAAGTTCTCAATCCGACCTTCAAACTCAATTAGCTAATCTTACTTCTATTGTGTCTCAGATGGCCGAAGGAATGAAGATACAAGGACCGATTGTATGTGGTGTATGTTCTATCCAAGGACACCCTTCGGAAAAATGCCCACAATTGATTGAGAATGGGGGATGGGAGAGTGCAAATGCTATTGGATTTCCGAGCCACAATCAACCAAGGAATGATCCATATTCCAACACATACAATCCGGGTTGGAGAGACCATCCAAACTTCAAGTGGAGGGAACCTCAACAACCTCAACAACAAGGAGGCTTTAGACAACAACCCCCGGGGTTCTACACCAAGCCATTCGGCCCCAATCCAAACCAAGCACAACCTGCCCAAAACAATCAAGGTACGTCGTTGGGAAATGAAACACTTCTTAAATTACTTACCAATTTGTCTCAGGGGCAAGAGGATCAAACCAAAGCCATGCAAAACCAAGACAAAAGGGTGGATCACTTGGAGAAACAAATTGGGCAGATTGCGGAATTTGTAGGACAATTCCGAGACAAAGGCAAGCTCCCTAGCTCAACCATTGTCAATCCAAGGGGAGGATTCGAATCTGCCAAGGCAATCATGTTGAGAAGTGGTAAGGAGGTCGGAACCACCCCAAGCACGTCCAAAACAAGTCAAGAAGAGGACGTGTTGCTGCAAGAAGAGGAGGAACAAGGAATAAAGGCCACGGCAAGGGTGAAAGAATCTTTGCCGCAGCCCCCTATTGTGCCAAAACCGTCCAACATGCCTAAGGTAAGTCCAAATTCGACCTTGTCAAGTTCTATTCCACTAAACGTGCCCTTTCCTAGCAGGTTTAGGCAATCAAAGAAGGAGGAGAGTGAAAAGGACATTTTGGAAACCTTTAGGAAAGTTCAAGTCAACATTCCGCTCCTTGATGCAATCAAGCAAGTCCCTAAGTATGCCAAGTTCTTAAAAGAGCTTTGCATCACTAGGAAGAGGATTTCGACCAAGGAAGTGGTGAAGGTAGGTGAGAATGTGTCCGCCATCTTGCAACGCAAACTACCTCCCAAATGCAAAGATCCGGGTAGTTTTACCATTCCTTGTGTCATTGGTAACACTAGATTTGAATCTGCCATGCTTGATTTAGGTGCTTCTATAAATGTTATGCCATATTCCATTTATGCATCTATGAACCTAGGAGTGTTGAAAAATGATGGTGTTATCATACAATTGGCCGATAGATCTAATGCTTATCCAAAAGGAGTTTTGGAAGATGTTTTAGTGCAGGTTAATCATTTGATCTTTCCGGCGGATTTCTATGTTCTTGAGATGGATGAATCGGATCATGCACCCTCGCTGCCCATTCTACTTGGAAGGCCATTCATGAAGACGGCCCGTACTAAGATTGACGTGTTTAATGGAACTTTGTCCATGGAATTTGATGGGGAAGTGGTTAATTTCAATCTTTCTGATTCCATTAAGTATCCTAGTGAAGATCATTCATGTTTCTCTATTGATATTGTTGACTCTTTGGCGCAGGGATATCTTGAAGATTTGAATGACGATGCACTTGAAAAGGTCATTACAAGAGGTGTAGAAGTCAAAACCAAGGAGGCAAGCTATATGCAAACCCACGGCACACTTGAACAAACCTATGCCGTGCCTCCTAGTGAGGAATTCCTTGAAGTAGTTGCTGCCCTTGAGTCATTACCTAAACATGAGGGAAAGTTTCCTAACCGTGAGTCCATTCCCATTTCGACTAACAAATTGCTTCCATCCATTATTCAGGGACCTATTCTTGAACTCAAACCTTTACCAAGTCATTTGAAGTACATTTTCTTGGGGGAAAACGAGACACTACCTGCCATCATCTCTTCCTCCCTCACGGCACAAGAGGAGGAGAAATTAGTTCGTGTATTGAAGGAGTACAAATCTGCCCTAGGTTGGACATTGGCCGATATTAAAGGTATAAGCCCTACAACTTGTATGCATCACATATTTCTTGAGGAGGGGGCCAAACCAACTAGAGAGGCTCAACGCCGTCTTAACCCTCCGATGATGGAAGTTGTGAAAAAGGAGATAATTAAACTTCTAGATTGTGGAGTTATTTATCCTATCTCCGATAGTCGTTGGGTTTCACCTATCCAATGTGTGCCTAAGAAATCTGGGGTAACGGTTGTGGAGAATTCCGAGAATGAGCTTGTGCCTATGAGAATTCAAACCGGTTGGCGGGTATGCATTGATTATAGGAAGATAAATTCCACCACAAGGAAGGACCACTTCCCATTGCCGTTCCTAGATCAAATGTTGGAAAGGTTAGCAGGTCATTCCTTTTATTGTTTTCTTGATGGTTATTCCGGTTATAACCAAATTGTCATTGCTCCGGATGATCAAGAAAAGACCACTTTTACTTGTCCCTTTGGAACGTTTGCATATCGACGCATGCCATTTGGCTTGTGTAATGCTCCTGCCACGTTTCAAAGGTGTATGGTAAGCATATTTTCTGATTATGTTGAGAAGATTATTGAGATATTCATGGACGACTTTAGTGTTTTTGGTGATTCATTTGATCATTGTTTGGATAATCTCACTTTAATCTTGAAACGTTGTGTTGAAACAAATCTTGTTTTAAATTGGGAAAAATGTCACTTTATGGTTAAACAAGGTATTGTTTTGGGTCATATAATCTCTGAAAAAGGAATTGAAGTTGATAAGTCTAAAGTAGATCTTGTACGCTACTTACCCTCTCCTACTTCGGTTAGAGAGGTTCGTTCTTTTCTTGGTCATGCAGGATTCTATAGACGATTTATCAAGGACTTTTCCAAGATTGCACAACCCCTATGCCGCCTCCTCCAAAAAGATGTGTCTTTTGAGTTCAACGAGGCATGCGAGAAGTCATTCAAGCATCTCAAAGAGCTCCTAACCACGGCACCCATCATAACTCCCCCGGATTGGTCCATTCCATTTGAATTGATGTGTGATGCCTCGGATTATGCACTTGGGGCTGTTTTGGGTCAAAGGAAAAATAAACAGTCACATGTTATTTATTATGCTTCCCGCACTTTAAATGATGCTCAATTGAATTATTCTACAACCGAAAAAGAACTCTTGGCGGTTGTATTTGCTTTAGATAAGTTTAGATCATATCTTCTTGGTACTAAAGTAATTGTTTTCACTGACCATGCAGCCTTGAAGTATCTTCTCACCAAAAAGGAGGCTAAGCCAAGACTCATTCGTTGGATGCTCCTACTTCAAGAGTTCGATCTTGAAATCCGAGACAAGAAAGGGTGTGAAAACGTGGTGGCTGACCACCTAAGTAGAATGGTGCGTGAGGAAGAGTCCACCCCCATTTTAGAAACGTTTCCGGATGAGCAACTTCTGTCCATTGAGGTAAGAACCCCTTGGTATGCCGATTTGGTCAATTTCTTGGTGTCTAAGCAAGTTCCTAGTACCCTAAACAAGTTCCAACGTGATAAACTTGTTCATGATGCACGTTTTTATGTTTGGGATGATCCATATTTATGGAAATTCTGCCCAGATCAGATTGTGCGTAGATGTGTGCCCGAATCTGAATTTAATTCCATTCTTACATTCTGCCATACTTATGCATGTGGGGGACATTTTGGCACCCAAAGGACAGCCCTAAAGGTGTTACAATCTGGATTTTATTGGCCTAATCTCTTTAAAGATGCTAAAATGTTTTGTTTAACATGCGATAAGTGTCAAAGAACAGGTAACATAGGGCCTAAGGACCAAATGCCACAACAATCTCTCTCATTTGTGGAAATTTTTGATGTGTGGGGTATTGATTTCATGGGCCCCTTCCCTCCATCTTTTGGTTTCACTTATATCTTGCTAGCTGTCGATTATGTTTCCAAATGGGTGGAAGCCAAAGCCACCCGTACTAACGATTCTAAGGTTGTTGCAGATTTTGTGAAATCTAATATTTTTGCTAGGTTTGGGATGCCACGAGTTTTAATTAGTGATGGGGGTTCTCACTTTCGTAACCGCACCATTGAAGCTTTGCTCAAGAAGTACAACGTTACTCATAAGGTTTCCACACCTTATCACCCTCAAACTAATGGGCAAGCGGAGGTTTCAAATAGGGAGATCAAACAAGTCCTAGAGAAAACCGTGGGACCCTCAAGAAGAGATTGGAGTTTGCGCTTGGACGATGCATTGTGGGCCTATCGTACGGCTTACAAAACTCCCCTTGGCATGTCACCTTTTCGGCTTATATATGGTAAGCCATGTCATTTGCCCGTTGAGTTAGAGCACAAGGCACATTGGGCTGTGAAAACCTTCAATTTGGACATAGACGCTGCTGGAGTTCATAGGAAGCTCCAATTAGATGAACTTGAGGAGATTAGGAACGAGGCTTACGAGAATGCTCGCATCTACAAGGACAAGACGAAGGCTTATCATGATAAGATGCTTCGTACCAAAACGTTCTCCAAGGGGCAGAAAGTGTTGCTTTTTGATTCAAGACTTCGGTTATTCCCTGGTAAGTTACGTTCTAAATGGATTGGACCTCTTGTTGTTACTAATGTTTTTTCTCATGGTGCAGTCCAAGTCCAAAGCTTAAAAAGTGGCCACGAGTTCAAGGTGAACGGACATAGATTGAAGCCATACTATGAGAACTTTGTGGAGCATGTCGTGGAGGAGATCCCACTCCATGCCGTGGGCTCCAATGGAGCATGAACGTGTCTTCGTCCGGCTGCAAGACGTTAAAGAAAGCGCTACTTGGGAGGCAACCCATGCAATTCAACAAAGGAAGCTCAAGGAATCACTCCAATTCCAGATTTGCGTTCCTAAACCCTTCACTTTGTTGTTTATTTCGAATCTGCCTATTTAGTTGTTTTACTTGCTGTTTGTGTGTTTCTTTGTGTTTTGTGTGATTTTATGCTTGAAACATTGAGGACAATGTTTGATTTAAGTGTGGGGGGGTAACTAAGTGTTTTTGATGCAAATTCATGGGATTTTATCACCCTTTACTTATAGACTTGTTCCTTGCTGTTTTTAAGTGTTTTTAAGCAGTTTTGGTGTGTTTTAGTGTGTTTTGAAGTAAAAATCCGAAAATCACATAAAAATTTGAAAAATTTGTTTTAAAAACCCAAAAAGAGTTGTTTTCAAAGTGTTTTTGTGTGTTTGTTTTTGTTTTAGGGTACCTTCCAACACAATGATGAGGATTCGGTTTGTAATTACATGGCTGTTAAAGAGAGTGATTAACATGGATGAAAGTTTGATTTACTCTTTGTGTATGCTTGGTTGTGGTTATAACTTATGACTTCACATGCAATTAAAAAAAAAAAAAAAAAAAAAAAAAATAAAAAAAAAATAAAAAAATAAAAAAATAAAAAAATAAAAAATCAGTTTTTGTAACATGCTTGAAGGAAGGAACTCAAATTAACGCTACAACCTTGTGAGACTTGAGCCTAAACGTTTATTTGGAGAGTTAGAATCTGTGCATTTTTGTTTTCTAAGTCGTTGCATGATCTCATTATTCTTTGCTTGGTTACTACTTAGAGGCGTTTCATCATTTAGTTCCAAATGCTAGAACTCATGCCCATTTCATTCAAAGCATGTTATTGATTTGCATAACACAAATTCAAGATGAAGTTGTGTAGTGACCACCACCTTAGCCATATTGCCGTGTATCCCATGTCATTTTATGTTTAAGTTAACCCACATTATCCTCACCTAGCCTAGATTAGGACCATCCACACCCTTGTTCTTAAAGCTTAGTAAAGCATGATTCAAATTGAATTTCTTTCGATTTATGTTGGCAGAAAACAAGTGTGGGGGAAGTGTTCTTGTGTGAGAATTTGTGTGCCATAGGCACGGCATGAAAGAAAAGAAAAAGAAAAAAAAAAAAGGCGTGAAAAGTATGAAAAAGAGTTGAAAAGTTGTGAAAAAGAATTCCAAAGTATTGTTTGTTGAAGTAAGGGTCCAAAACAATGAATTCGGCCCTAAGGAGTTGTCTAAGTCTTCCCCTTGTGTTTTAAAGTTAAATTCTGCAATCTAAATGAATTCTAAGTCTTAAGTACACTACTTTGCTTACTATTACTTAAAGAACGCTTGTTCTCCTTATCTTTTCTTTGTTAACCACTACCCCAAGCCCCGTTACAACCCTTGACTTCATTCTTGAGTGTTATGTGTTTCAATTTGTGGAGTTTGAATTTGGTATGAGCATATGGTCATTGGTTCTCGCATCTAAGTAGTAGCATTCCATTCATGAGATCATTTCTAAACATGCTTATTAACTCCATAAATTGCGTTCTTTGTTATACGTATATGTGAGCATTCGTTTTCATATTTACATCAATCTTCTCACATATAACTAGTATAGGGTGTGTAGTTAGAAAATCTGAGTGAAAATTGAGTGCATATCTTGTAAGGATTGAGCAAATTCTCTAAGGCATGTTACTACATTCAAAACATTCTTTTAATCGATTAATTGTGAACTAGTAAGTGGTGACTATGATTAAGTATGTTCTCAATTGTAAAGATGACTCAAATCTGTGGGGATGATGATTTTTAACATGTCATGTACCATTGGAAATCCCTGAGGTGAACGTTGGAAGGTTTAGGTTATGTTTTGTTTCTTTGTTTTGCTCGAGGACTAGCAAAAGCTAAGTGTGGGGGAATTTGATAGAAGCATATTTATGCGCCTTAGTTAGCTAGTTCTTATGCATTTATGTTGTGTTTTCTTACTTAATTTAGTGTTTAAAGTCATTTTCGTGTGTTTATAGGTTCATATGGCTAAGGATGCAAAAGGATGCCTTTCGGAGCCTTTTGGAGCAAATTAGAGATTGGAATGGATTGCATATGCTTAAAGCCAAGAAGATGGACGAAATTGAAGACCAAAGGAATGAAAATGAAGAACAAAGAGTTCACATTCATCACCAACACAACCATGCATCCACACATTCTTTCACCATCATTGCAGCCACATGCACTTGTTCCCCTTTCATCATTCCCTTTATTCTTTCATCATTCCATCCACTCATTCATCAAACCACTCCCATCCATTTCATCATTGCAAACATTCAAACAAACACCACACAATGCCGTGGCTCCTATCCCATTTCCAGATTTCCCCTTTGCATTTCCCCTTCATAAATCAGCCACATGCACTTTAATCATTCAATCACACCAACACACATTCAATCTCCAACCTTTCACATGCATTCCATCTTTTAATTTAATCACATGCACATTCACCTTGCCTTTGCAGAAAATCCACTTCATAACACATGCATCTTGGCAGATTTCACATGCACTCATGCACATTCACCTTAATCATTCACATAGCTTTAATCCACATGCATTTCCACCTAGATTTCCACCTCACAACCACCAGAAATCAACCAAAACCGTGCATTCCCTTTCATTTCTGTCAAAGCACATGCATTTCCACCCTTTAATCACATGCACAAACAGCCACATGCATCTCCCATCACCATTTCAGCTTTCCACCTAATTCCTAGTCATCATGTTCCCCCCATTTCACCTATAAATAAGCATGCATTGCAGCCACAAACAACACACTCTTCCATTTCAGAAAACCATCTCTCATACACATTCATTCACGCCAGAAATTCCTCCCCTCTCTCTAGCACTACCATACTTCACCATTCTTCATATTTTCTGCCCAAAAACACTCCTTACCTTCCCCTACATCCATCCCTACCCTAAACACATCCTTCTACATCATCCATAACCCCCAAAACTCACCAAAACCCCTTGTGCCGCAGCAACTAGAGGAGAAGAGGCCTAAACGTTCATACAATTCAAGATTGAGTTGTTGGAATTTTTAGGTGTACTTCGATTCTTGTTTTCAATGTTTACTTTGTTATTACTCTCTAAGTTTGTTGTAATCATGAGTGGCTAAACCCCTAATTAGTTAGGGGAAAGTTTGAAGCCATGAACATGTTTGAAATATGAATTGATTTCTTCCAATTGTGATTTGTTAATTTGTGATTGCAATTCAATTATCATGTTTATTAAAGACTTGTTTTTGTATGTTGATTAGGGATGCATACTTAGTCTTCATGCATAAACTCGATGCTAGTTTATAAACGAGTTTCACCTAATTGTCACAAGTTTATAAACATGAGTAGTGAAGGTTGCTAGTCACAACCGCGTTAATTGAATTCTTGGCAAAAGTATCATGCATTCATAGTTACAATTGCCTCGTCAACACTTATAATTTTCATAGAGCATAATGATCTCTCATTGTATCTCTTCTATGCATTCATGTTGAGAACCATTGGAGAATGATTTGAATTGTCGCATGCATCATCCAATTCAATAACTTAAGGAAAATTTGAGAGTTAATTAGTGCATCACGGTTAACTTGGGGTGTTGAGCATCATAGTTAATGAAAAACAATTGGAGAATCGATTCATATATAAATGTGTCATGTGTGGAGAATGGACCTCTAACTAATCCATCCATCATCTTGTTTCTCAAATCCGTTTATACAATCTGCCTAGTTTATTAATCTGTGCATTTAATTTAATTTCGTCAAAACCTTAATCCCCCTTTACTTTAGTGTCCAACTTAGTTAGAAAGTGTCTTAGTTTGTGTTTTTAAGTGTTTTGATTCAATTTGTTACACAAATTCGTCCAAATTCACCAAAGTGCTCAAAACTGCCCAGAAAGTGTTTTTAAGGCAGTTTTGAGTGTTTTGGGTGATGTTTGAGTCTTTTGGTTTGTTTTAATGTTTTAAGTGTTTAGTTTTACATTCTTTGAGTTAGTTTAGTGTTTTATATTGTGTTTTTACATTCTTGAGTCAAGTTATTACATAAATTCGTCCAAATTTGTGTTTGTGCTCAAATCTGCCCAGAAAGTGGTTTTTAGGCAGATTTGAGTGTGTTTGTTTTGTTTTGAGTCCTTTGAGTCTTTGTGAACGTTTTTAACTTTGTTTCTATGTTTTTGAGTCAAATCCAAGTGATTAACAATCCCTCCTAATCCCCGGTCCAGAACGATCCCTACTTGCACCTATACTACAAATGATAAAAAGAGGGTTAATTTGTGTGCGTATAAATCTCGCACCAGTGATACATATATGTGAGTGTCGTTTTCATGTTTACATCAATCTTCTCACATATGACTAGATTAGGGTATGTAGTTAGAAAATCTGAGTAAAAATTGAGTGCATATCTTGAAAGAAATTGAGCAAATTCTCTAAGGCATGTTACTACATTCAAAACATGGTTTTAAATGCTTAATTGTGAACTAGTATATGGTGACTATGATTAAGAATGTACTTAAGTGTGAAGATGACTAAAATCTGTGAGAATGATGATTTTTAACATGTCATGTGCATTGGAAATCCCTAAGACGGTTGTTGGAAGGTTTAGGTTGTGTTTTACGTGTTTAGTGTCGTTTTGTTTATTCGTTTTTATTCTGTTTTGCTCGAGGACTAGCAAAAGCTAAGTGTGGGGGTATTTGATAGGAGCATATTCATGCGACTTAAATGGCTTGTTCTCGTGTATTTACGTTATGTTTCTCTCGTTATTTTAGTCCTTTATGCTTCTTTTGTGTGTTTTCAGGTTCTAAGGGCCTAGGGAGCAAGTAAGTGCATTTTGAGGCCATTTGGAGCATTTTTGGGCATGGATTGGATAGCTTATCCATGGAGCCAAGAGGATGGACGAATTTGAAGGCCTTGTATGCACTTGAAGACACAAAACAATGGCCCTAACCCAATCACATAACACATTATGCCATACAAACCAACCTATTTTAGGCCCATTCTATGTACTTAAACCCTAGCCCTTTAAACTAGTTCATTTATCACTTATCAAACCATTCACTTATCACTCACCACATATCATTCACTTATCACTTAACATATCATTCATTTATTTCACTTCCATACTCCTCTTAATTCCACATGCATTCTCACACATGCACATCATTCACTCACATTTCCACCATTCATTCTTTATTCCTTTCCAAACATCTCACATGCATTTCTTCATTATTTCCTAACCCTACATGCATTATTTATTGCATCTTCACATGCATTCACACACACTTTACACATTCAAACCGTGAGCTCCCATTCCTATATGCCATTTTCAGATTTCCACCCACTAACCTAGTCATCAACACATGCACTTCCACCTTTCATCCACAATGATTCATGATTCATTCACTTTGCATCCTTTAATTCAATCACATACTTTCCCATTGTATAATACATCCACATGCATCTTTAACCAACAAACATTACAATCACATGCATTCACACACCATCTTCCCTTTTACAAAACACATTGCCGTGCCTTCCCTTCACAATTTCAGCTTTCCTCCTTTTAATTCCACATGCATTCACTTCATCATTACACCACCACTCATTCTTTAAATCCACATGCACATTCAATCATTCATTCAAGCCCCCTTGTGCCATGTTTCACCCTTTGTTCCCACCTATCACATGCATCATCATCAAACAAACTCTAATTGCCGTGGGTTCCCTTTGCTCCCCTTGTGCAATTCCAGTTTTCACATGTGTCCTAGCTGTTTTTCCATCATTCCTCCACACAAATGCTTAAACAAACAGCCATATGTTCCCTCCACTACCCCTATAAATACCCTAGCATTCATTCATTCACTCCCCATTCAATTCATATCTCATATTTCCATTCACAACACTTCACACAACACAAATACACATCCATTGCCGCAATTCCCCTTCCATTTTCTGTGCAGTTTTTCTCCTTCATTGCAGCCACTATCCAACCACTTCCCATCCCTCCAAAACACTTCACATAATCCCCAAAGCTCACCTTAGACCTTGTGCTACAACAACGAGGAAGAAAAGAGTGCTTAAACGTTCATACAATTCAAGTTTGAGTTGTTGGAATGTTTAGGTGTTTCTTTGATTTCAAAGTTTAAATTTAATTCTCTTTGTTTTGTACGTATGAGAAGGGAAGAGAAGAGTGCCTAAACGTTCATACAATTCACGTTTGAGTTGTTGGAATGTTTAGGTGTTTCTTTGATTTCAAAGTTATGAGGAACTAAACCCCCTTTAGCTAGGGGGTGATTCGAAACTATGTTTATATTTGCAATTTGAATTGATTACGTTTGGTTGGAATTTCATAAGTTGTGGATTCAATTCGTTTAACTGTTTGATTGATAACTTATTTATGTATGTTCATTGAGATTGCAAGCTTAATTTTCATGCATAAATATGACGCTAGAATATAAGTGAATTTCACCTAATCGCTATGAACTTATATTCACAAGTAGTGGAGGTTGCTTATAAACAATCGCGTTAAACGAATTCTTGGCATAAGTTTCATGCGTATTCCATAGTAACGAATGCCTCGTCGATGTTTATGATTTCCGTTGAACTTAATGATCTTTGTTGAATGTCTCTATCATGCGTATTCCATAGTTAGGGACTTTGATTAAGAATAATTTGGTTGTAATGCGTATTCCATTCAATCCAACGAATTTAGGGAAATCTGAAAGTTAATCTAAGCGGATCTAATTAACTTGGAGCATTAAGTTTCACAACTTATCGAAAGACCAACTGAGAATCAATTTTGTTTTGCAAGTGTAACATGTGTGGAGAAGAACCCCTTGGCTATTCCATCATCCATATTTTTATCACATTCATATTTACATTTTGCCTTTAATTATATTCTGTCTTTTTAATTTAATATCGTCCAACCACAATTCCCCCCCCTATTTTGTTAAGTCTTAATCATTCGTATTTGTTTTATTTTTGTATCTTTAAGCTTTTGGAGTCATAAACAATTGCAAATTCGTCTAAATCAAGTTCTAGCTTCTATTTGAGTCAATTTGATTGTTTTAGACAATTTGAGTTTTTCAAAGCCTTTCTGAGTCATAGTAGTCTTGATAAGAGTATGTTAATTTAGTTTTTATGTTTTTAAGTCAATTTAGAAGGTTTTAGCAAGCCCTCCTAATCCCCGGTCTAGAACGATCCCTCACTTATCCATTCTACTACAATTGTCCAACGAGGGTTTAATTTGAGTGTCAAGTAAATCTCGCATCAAAAAGACACTATAAAACACATTAAAATACTCTAAAAACGCTTAAAACAGCAAGAAACAACATTCTAAGTGATAGGTGAATAAATCCCACGAAATTCATGCAAATACAAATTGTTTACCCCCCCCACACTTAAATCAAACTTTGTCCTCAATGTTTTAAGCAGAAAGTCACAACAGAGCAAGCAAATAAACAAATACGAGAAAGAAAGCAAAGTAAAGGCAGTAAAGAAAAAGAAAGGAATAAAAATAAGTCTCTTAAAGGGGTTTCCAAGTTCTTCTCTATTCGGATGCATGGGTTGCCTCCCACGAAGCGCTTTCTTTTACGTCTTGCAGCCGGACGGTACCTCCGTTTAAGCTTGACTAGGTTCCACGGCATGGAGGGGTACCTCCTCCACGACATGCTCCTCAAACATCTCGTAATAGGGCTTCAATCGATGCCCATTCACTTTGAATTCTTGCTGCGTCCTTGAACTTTTGATTTGCACTGCACCATGAGGGAAAACATTAGTAACAACAAACGAGCCAATCCATTTAGAACGCAACTTACCAGGAAACAAACGTAGGCGAGAGTTAAAAAGTAACACTTTCTGCCCAACTGTGAAGGTCTTGGTTCGAATCATTTTATCATGGAATGCTTTGGTCTTGGCTTTGTACATCCGGGCATTCTCATAGGCTTCATTCCGAATTTCCTCAAGTTCATTCAATTGGAGCTTCCTATGAACTCCCGCTGCATCTATGTCCATGTTGAAAATCTTCACGGCCCAATGTGCCTTGTGCTCTAACTCTACGGGCAAATGACACGGCTTACCATAGACGAGCCGAAAAGGTGACATCCCAATGGGTGTTTTGTATGCCGTACGATATGCCCACAGTGCATCATCTAAACGTAAGCTCCAATCCCTCCTTGTTGGTCCAACGGTCTTCTCCAAAATTTGTTTTATTTCTCGGTTAGACACCTCGGCTTGGCCATTTGTTTGAGGATGGTAAGGTGTGGAGACCTTATGGTTGACATGGTACTTTCTTAGCAACGCCTCAATGGTCCGATTGCAAAAGTGAGACCCTCCATCACTTATGATTACTCTCGGCATTCCAAACCTAGCAAAAATGTTAGTTTTCACGAAATCTGCAACCACCTTAGAATCGTTAGTACGGGTGGCTTTTGCTTCCACCCATTTAGAAACATAATCAACGGCTAGCAAGATATAAGTGAAACCATAAGATGGAGGGAAAGGGCCCATGAAATCAATGCCCCAAACATCAAAAATTTCAACATTAAAGACAGGGGTTTGCGGCATTTGGTCCTTGGTACCTATGTTACCCATTCGTTGGCAACGATCACAAGACATACAAAAGGTTCTAGCATCCCTAAATATAGTCGGCCAATAAAAACCACACTCTAAAACCTTGAGGGCAGTGCGTTGTGTGCCAAAATGACCACCACATGCATATGTGTGACAAAAGCTTAGAATTGAGTGAAATTCAGAATCATGCACACATCTACGTATAATTTGATCTGAGCAATACTTCCACAAATAAGGGTCATCCCAAACATAGAAACGTGCATCATTTTTAAGCTTATCACGTTGGTGCTTGTTTAGTTCATTTGGAATTTGTTTAGCCACCAAGTAATTCACCAAATCTGCATACCATGGTTCACTTACCTCAATGGAAAGCAGCTGCTCATCGGGAAAAGTTTCAGGGATAGGTACGGCATGTTCATGCTCCTCATGGATCATTCGGCTTAAATGGTCAGCCACTACATTCTCGCTTCCTTTCTTATCCCGGATTTCAATATCAAATTCTTGAAGAAGAAGAATCCAACGGATAAGCCTCGGCTTTGCTTCCTTTTTCGTGAGCAAGTACCTCAAAGCTGCATGATCAGAATAAACGATTACTTTAGTACCAATTAAATATGAACGGAATTTATCTAAAGCAAAAACCACAGCTAGAAGTTCTTTTTCCGTCGTGGAGTAGTTCAATTGGGCATCATTGCTAGTCCTCGAGCAAAACAGAATAAAAATGAATAAACAAAACGACAATAAACACGTAAAACACAACCTAAACCTTCCAACAACCGTCTTAGGGATTTCCAATGCACATGACATGTTAAAAATCATCATTCTCACAGATTTTAGTCATCTTCACACTTAAGTACATTCTTAATCATAGTCACCATATACTAGTTCACAATTAAGCATTTAAAACCATGTTTTGAATGTAGTAACATGCCTTAGAGAATTTGCTCAATTTCTTTCAAGATATGCACTCAATTTTTACTCAGATTTTCTAACTACATACCCTAATCTAGTCATATGTGAGAAGATTGATGTAAACATGAAAACGACACTCACATATATGTATCACAAAGAACGCAAATTCTGGAGTTAATAATCAAGTTTAGATATGATCTCATGAATGGAATGCTACTACTTAGACGCGAGAACCAGTGACACCATAAGCTCATACCAAGTTCAAACTCCACAAATTGAAATACACAACACTCAAGATAGAAGTCAAGGGTTGTAACGGGGCTTGGGGTATGTGGATAACAAAGAAGGGATATGGAAAACAAAGGTTCTTAAAGAAATAGTGAGCAAAGCATTTGAATCAACTTAGAATTCACTTTTGAATGAAAACTCAATTTTTGAACAAGGAGGGAGAATTTAGACAATTTACGCCCAGAATTGGTGTTTTGGAACCTTTCTTCAATCACTTATTCTTTCATTTTTTTTTTTTTTTTTTTTTTTTTTTTTTTTCTTTTCTTTTGAATCTCAAAACATAAACACTTAAACATTCTCTCCCCCACACTTATTTTCTTTCATAATGTAACTCAAAAGGAATTCAATTAAGTCATGCTCACTATCTTTTAAGAACAAAGGTGGGGATTGTCCTAAACTAGGCTAGGTGAGGAAAATGTGGGTAAACAAAGAATAAAGGCAAAACAAGGCTCAACGGGGTTAAAACTTACAACATATACGAAGTATGGGAAGTAAGGCTATTTGGCTATGGTGGTGGTCACTACACAACTTCTTGAATATGTGTTATGCAAATCAATAACATGCTTTGAATGAAATGGGCATGAGTTCTAGCATTTGGAACTATATGATGAAACGCCTTCTAAGTAGTAACCAAGCAAAGAATAATGAGATCATGCAACGACTTTAGAAAACAAGAAATCACAGATTAAACTCTCCAAAGAACGTTATAGGCTCAAGTCTCTAAGGGTTGTAGCGTTTGTTTGAGTTCCTTCCTTCAAGCATGTTACATAACTAATTTTTTCTTTTATGATTGCATGTGAAGTCATACATTATAACCATAACCAAGCATATACCAAGAGTAAATCAAACTTTTCTCTATGTTAATAACTCTTTTTAACAGTCATGCAATTACAAACCAAATCCTTAACATTGTGTTGGAAGGTATCCTAAGACACAAACACACACACAAAAACAACTTTAAAACAACTCTTTTTGGGTTTTTCAAAACAATATTTCAAATTTTTATGGGATTTTCGAATTTTTAAGACAAAACACACTAAAACAGTTTTAAAACAGTGAGAAACAACATGTGAAGTGATAAGTGATAAAATCCAACGAATTTGCATCAAATATACTTAGTTACCAGACTCACACAATTAATAAACAAACAAACAATAACAACTAAACAACCTAACAAGGCAGAAACGAAATAGCAACAAAGAGAAAAGTTTTTTAGAAATCTGGATCTGGAGTGCTTTCTAAGTCTTCCTTTGTTGAATGCATGGGTTGCCTCCCAAGTAGCGCTAAGAAACAAACAAACACCAAAATGACTCAAATGACTCTAAAAACACATATTTTTGGGTTTTTCAAAAGATTTTTTTTTTTTTTTTTTTATCAAATTTTCGGAGTTTTATACCAAGACACTATAAAACACATTAAAATACTCTAAAAACGCTTAAAACAGCAAGAAACAACATTCTAAGTGATAGGTGAATAAATCCCACGAAATTCATGCAAATACAAATTGTTTAATAAGTGATAAGTGCATGTGGGTTAACTAATGAAGGAAATGCATGTGCAATGACAATGTGTTAGAATGGATGTGTGTTATGCATGGCATGATTGGGATTAGGAAAGGTTTAAATGTCCTAAAACTAAAGAGAACAAGGTTCCAACACTTTGGCTCCAATTAGGTCTTCAATTTCGTCCAACACTTTGGTTTCAAGCATAAGCTATCCGTCCTTAGCCCAAAAGTGCTCCAAAAGTCTCCAAAATGCATCTTTTTGCTCCTTTAGCCCTTTGGACCTACAAACACACGAAAATAGCTTAAAGTACTAAAATAACTAAAGAAGCATAACGTAAATGCACGAGAACAAGCCATTTAAGTCGCATGAATATGCTCCTATCAAATACCCCCACACTTATCTTTTGCTAGTCCTCGAGCAAAACAGAAAGAAAAACAAAACAAAACCAAACGAAACAAAACAAGTAAAACACAACCTAAACCTTCCAACAACCGTCTTAGGGATTTCCAAAGCACATGACAAGTTAAAAATCATCATTCCCACAGATTTTTGCCATCATTACACTTAAGTACATTCTTAATCATAGTCACCACATACTAGTTCACAATTAAGCATTTAAAACACATTTCGAATGTAGTAACATGCCTTAGAGAAATTGCTCAAAACCTTACAAGATATGCACTCGTTTTTCACACAGATTTTCTGACTACACACCCTACACTAGTTATATGTGAGAAGATTGATGTAAACATGTAGACGAACACTCACATATGTTATAACAAGGAAAGCATTTTCTGGATTTACGATAATGACATGAATATGATCTCATGAATGGAATGCTACTACTTAGAACAGTGATTCCATAAGCTCATATCAATTTCAAACTCCACATTATTGAACACATAACGATCAAGATAGAAGTCAAAGGGGTGTAACGGGGCTAAAGGTATTTGGCTAACAAAGAAGGTATATGGAAAACAAAGGTTCTTAAAGAAATAGCGAGCAAAGCATTTGAATTAACGTAGAATTCACTTTTGAATGAAAACTCAACTTTTGAACAACAAGGGGGAACAAGCTTTTTTTTTTTTTTTTCTTTCTTTCTTTTCTCTTCTTTTCTGTTTTTCTTTTTCATATGTTTTTCACAATTTTTTTTTTTTTTTCTTTTCTTTTGACTCTCAAAACATACAAACTTAAGAACAAACTTTTACTCCCCCACACTCATTTTCTTGCAAAATGTACTCAAAAGGAATTCATTGAAGTCATGCTCACTATCTTTTAAGAACAAGGGTACGGATGGTCCTAATCTAGGCTAGGTAAGGGGTGATATGGTTAGCAAAGAAAATAGGTTAAACGAGGCTCAACGGTGTTAAGACTTACAATATATACGAAATATGGGAAGTAAGGCTATTTGGCTATGGTGGCAACTACACAACTTCATCTTGATATATGTTATGCAACTCAATATCATGCTTTGAATGAAACGGATATAAGTTCTAGCATTTAGTTCTATCATGATACAATTGCATTCTAAGTAGCAACCAAGCAAGGAATAATGAGATCATTCAACAACTTTAGAAAACAAAGAATCACAGAAAATAACTCTCCAAAGAAGGTAATGGCTCGAGTCTCACAGGGTTGTAGCGTTTGTTTGAGTTCCTTCCTTCAAGCATGTTACAAAAACGAATTTTTCTTTTATGATTGCATGTGAAGTCATACATTATAACCATAACTAAGCATAAACCAAGAGTAAATCAAACTTTTCTCTATGTTTATAACTCTTTTTAACAGTCATGCAATTACAAACCAAATCCTTATCATTGTGTTGGAAGGTACCCTAAGACACAAACTCACAAAAACGACTCAAAACACTCTTTTTAGGCTTTTCAAAACAATTTTTCAAATTTTTATGTGCTTTTCGGAGTTATAAAAACAAAACATACTAAAACACTCTAAAACAACTTAAAAACACCTTAAAACAGCAAGGAACAACATTTGAAGTTATGGGTGATAAAATCCCACGAATTTGCATCAACAACATTAGTTACCCCCCCACACTTAAATCAAACATTGTCCTCAATGTTTTAAGCATAGATTCACACAAAACATAAGTAAACACACAAACAACAACTAAACATACTAAACATGGCAGAATGTAATTAACAAAGAGAAGAGTTTAGGGACGCAAATCTGGTTATGGAGTGTAAATTCCCTCTTCTCTTTGTTGATTGCATTGAGGCTTGATCTTGATGATTCCACAGGCTTACTCTCGAACTGGTTTCCGCCCATCATTGATTTTCCTTTGTGCTACTTCTTGAACTGGGCAGCAGGATGGTTCTTTTGGTCTCCCCCGAAGGTCTGAGCTTACCCTTTTGGTCTGTTTCTTTGTTCAATCTTTCCAATTCGTATTGAAAAGGGTTGGAGGATAACTCAGCCTATGTTTGTCTCCACATGCTTCAATGTATCATTTTCACTTGCCTTACTCGCTCCCCTTTGCAGAAGTGGTCCCTTCTCCGGAAGTGTATCAACCGTTGAAGATGACTACTCGAGAGCAACGCTAGGTAAGCAATCAGGAATAGATTCCAGGCAGTTGGCTCCAGATCGGAAGATTGACTCCAAGTGCCGGCTGATTGCTTCTTTTACTTTGCCATGCGAGTAAGAACAAGGACAAAGAAAAAGACAGGGAAAGAGCATGATATGAGATACTTTTGCTTTTGACCTTGATGATATGAGATACCTTTGCTTTGAAGAAGCGGTGAATGAATCAGCACATGCTTCAATCCGCCGTTTCCTCCTGGGTCATATGTACTCCAGGCATCTGGTATCATCTTTGGGGAAGAAGAAAGAATTGAGTATTTTGAAAGGCTTTGCTGGGAGTGCGCCCTTAGAGGTGAGGGAGAGTTGGGCATTTTCTTCAGGTTTGCCCTGCCATAAAAGACGAAGGTCGACATATATAGAGATAATATCAAGTGGTGGTACTTTTTACCCTTGTCGACAAACGTTTTGATCCCGCAATTCCGGCTTTTTGAAATAGTGGCGCCTCTTCGATCTTTGAATACGCCTCTTCGATTTCTGAGCAGGCGCCCCTTCGATTTCTGAACGACGCCCCTTCTCTTTCTGAACGACACGTGGTAGTGTAGATGCGGCTCCTTTTGACAAAGCTGCACGCGTTTTCTGAAAAGCAGAGAAAGCGTCGCCGAACTTTGCGCTTGTCGGCTAAAGACGTGTAGTTGCGATGATGGCCTCCACGTGTTTTCAGCTTTGTCAGAAATCTTTTGACAAAGTTGAACGCGTTTTCTGAAAAGCCGAGGGAGCGTCGCCTAACTTACGCCGGAAAATCCGGCTCTTTGAATCGGTGGACGCGTCGCCTTGGCATTTTATAGAGCTATCGATCACCGCCAACATACACACTCTGAAGATTTCCCATTCCTGAAACTCGACTCCGGCCCTTTGTGAAATTTTTAACTCCATCCACCCCTTCTCTTTGAACACTTTTGAAAAAAATGGCAAACTCATCGAACCTTAGCTTAGATTTGAGTCTCAGCAGCGATCCGGTTGCGCCCCGTCAAGGTAATGTACGGCGCCCTTCTTTTTTATCTTCTAACGGTCCTCTTTCAGGTGAAGACTCTGTGATGCAGGACGCCACAACAGCTACAATAGTAGCTAAAAACCTCCTCACTCCAAAAGATAGTAGGCTGCTGTCAGGACGGTCCGATGAGTTGGCCGTTCAAGAGTCCCTCGCACTTAGTGTTCAGTGTGCGAGCTCTGTGTCCAACATGGGCCTACGCCTGCTTGCTCGGTCCCGCCAAGTGGAATCGTTGATGGCAGAGGTGGAAAGTCTTAAGCAGGAAATCAAACAGCTTAAGTACGAGAATAGAAGTTTGCATGTGCTTGCAAATAACTATTCGGCGGGCATGAAGAGGAAGCTTGATGAGCTGCAAGAATCTGAGGGTCGAATTCACAGTGACCGTCAAAGGCTTGCGTCTTATCTCCAGAGGCACCTTTTTCCTGGGTCATCCAGCGCTTGGCCAAGTATTGAGGCCTGGAATGCTCTAGCTCCGATGCCTCCCGCTCCGATGCCTTCCGCTTCGATGCCTCCCGCTTCTATGCCTCCCGCTTCTGCGCCTTCCGCTTCTGCGCCTCGTAGTGGGACTTCACGCAAACAACGTTTGTGAAGCTCCACCTTTCTCCATGTTTAGTATCTTTCTTTTTTTCTTTTTCTCTTTTTTTTTTTTTTTTTTTTTTATTTATTTTTTTTTTATTATTAACATAAATAAAATCAAACGGCATGGAATTGGTCCTTGAATGGAAGGTGATACTTGAAGTGAACCGGCATTGGTTTGAATTCTAGTGTAGGTGCCTGATTCAAAAAAAATAGCAAGTTAGTATAAAATCTAATGGAATTTGGAAAAAAAATACTTACTTGTTTTGTCCGACAAGATCTCAATGACAAATACCACTCCTTTGAAAGTTTCAGGGATATTGGACTTGGCCAGATTGCAAGTAATGGTTATTACTTGTCCAATGTCATCAAATTTAACTTTTTTGGATTTTGTGGTTTCAAGAACGTCCTCTTTGATGGATTCATGACATTCCCTACTTGTCACCTTTGGAAGGGCTTCCAAGATGTCTTTTTCACCTTCTTCTTCCTTGGAAGTCATGAATCTGCAAGGAATAGGGTTAAAAATAATGAAATTTGGAACAACCATACCTGTATTAGATGGCATAGGAGCAATAGGAGCCTCCGGTAAAGGTGTTTCCACCCTTTCCGTGGGTTGGGTGTATTCCTCTTCCTTGTGATTTGATTTTGATGGTTGAGGGTCCGTTCCAACCTCCTTGTCACTTCTCAACATGATTTCCTTGGCAGTTTCAAATTCTCCCCTGATTTGCAATGGTTGAACTAGGGAGTTCGCCTTGGTCGCAAAATTGTCCTTCGAACTCCGCTATCTGCCCAATTTGCTTTTCCAGAGTAGTAAGTAATTGAAAAATCGTATCATTATCATTTGAATTACCTACATTACTTTGGGCAGGTTGTGGTGGCTGCATAGGCGTTGAATAGAACTCCTCATACGGCTGCCAATATCCTTCTTGTTGAGCCTCATTGTCTTGATTTTGTAAGCCCTGCACCAAACAAATTAATTCATCAAGCTTTTGGTTATAATTTATTGACGAACTTAAATTTGGTTGGGCATATTGAATATGAGGTTGTGGTGGCTGCCAATATCCTCCTTGTTGAGCATTTTGAGGTTCCCACCACATAGAGTTTGAATGATCACTCCAATCCGAATTGTAAGTATTGGAAAACACGTTATTCCTTGATTGAAGATTAAATATATCAACTCTTTGCATTTGGGACCTTTCCATGAGTTGTGACAAAAGAGAAGCATTATTAAGTGCCATCTTGTTCTTAACAAACAAAACACAAATAAAAAATAAAAAAACTAAATCTAAAAGACAATACAGAAACAAACAATCCAAGGGATTAGCAAATTTTCTAATCCCCGGCAACGGCGCCAAAATTTGATGCGTGGTTTATACGCACACAAATTAAACCCTCTTTTTATCAATTGTAGTATAGGTGCAAGTAGGGATCGTTCTGGACCGGGGATTAGGAGGGATTGTTAATCACTTGGATTTGACTTAAAAACGTAAAAACATAATATAAAACACTAAACTAGACTCAAAGAATGTAAAACTAAACTTTAAAATACTAAAACAAATCAAAAGACTCAAAATGCTTTTAAAAACACAAACTAAAATGCTATACTAAACTCGAAGAATTCAAAACTAAAAATAAGAAAGATTAAGACTAAGACTTAAACGAAATATGGGGGGATTGATTTTGGACGAATTTAAACTAAAATGGATAGATTGTAAAGAAAACAAATTGTAAATATGAAATTGACGGAAATGAATGGATGGTATGGCTAGCTAAGGGGTTCATCTCCATACATGTTACACTTGCATAATAAAATGATTTTCAATTGCACTTCAATAAACCATGAATTCTCAACACCCCGGGTTAATTAGGTCCGCTTAAATTAACCGTCAAGTTTTCCTTAAGTTAATGAATTGGATGATTGCATACGACAACCCAAAGCATTCCTCACAAGTTCCCTACATGAATTGCATAATAGAGAAACAAGCAAGAATCATTAAGCATCATGAAAACTATAAGTGTTGACGAGGCATTCGTTACTATGATTGCATGAAACTTATGCCAAGAATTTGTTTAACGCGATTGTTTATAAGCAACCTCCACTACTTGTGAATATAAGTTCATAACGATTAGGTGAAACTCACTTATATTCTAGCGTCATATTCATGCATGAAAATTAAGCGCGCATTCTTAATAAACATACATAAATAAGTTATCAATCAAACGGTTAAACAAATTGAATCCACAACTTATGAAACGCAATTAGAAATAATCAAATCAAAATGCAAGCATAAACATATATTTCGAATCCCCCCCTAGCTAAAGGGGGGTTTAGTTCCTCATACAAAACAAAGAGAATTGAAATTAAACATTGAAATCAAAGAAATGCCTAAACATTCCAACAACTCAAACTTGAATTGTATGAACGTTTAGGCCCTCTTCTCTTCCTCTTTATTGTAGCATAAGGTCTAGGGATAATTGGTTTGGGGGATGGAAGTGTGGAATGGAATGAGGAGTGATGGAAATGGAAAGATGGTTTTTGGATTCTAAGGGAGACTCACGGCTAAGAGAGAAAGGGATGTGTTTGTGGTGTGTTGTGTATGAAATGAGATGAGATGTCCATGAATGAATGAATGCAAGGGTATTTATAGGAGTAGTGGAGGGAACATATGGCTATGTCATTTGTAGGTGAAGTAGGTGGATGTTGTAGGTGAAGTGGATGTTGTAGGTGAAGTAGGTGGATGTTGTAGGTGAAGTAGGTGGATGTTGTAGGTGAAGTGGATGTTGTAGGTGAAGTAGGTGGATGTTGTAGGTGAAGTAGGTGGATGATATGTTAAGTGATAAGTGATAAGTGATATGATATGTGGTTATGATATGATAAGTGGTTAAGTGGTGATGATAAGTGATAAGTGATTAAGTGATATGATATGTGGTGATGATAAGTGATAAGTGCATGTGGGTTAACTAATGAAGGAAATGCATGTGCAATGACAATGTGTTAGAATGGATGTGTGTTATGCATGGCATGATTGGGATTAGGAAAGGTTTAAATGTCCTAAAACTAAAGAGAACAAGGTTCCAACACTTTGGCTCCAATTAGGTCTTCAATTTCGTCCAACACTTTGGCTTCAAGCATAAGCTATCCGTCCTTAGCCCAAAAGTGCTCCAAAAGTCTCCAAAATGCATCTTTTTGCTCCTTTAGCCCTTTGGACCTACAAACACACGAAAATAGCTTAAAGTACTAAAATAACTAAAGAAACATAACGTAAATGCACGAGAACAAGCCATTTAAGTCGCATGAATATGCTCCTATCATATCACTGCTAAGGCTCAATTCCAAGCTAAGGTTCGACGAGTTTGCCATTTTTCAAAGGTGTTCAAAGATAAGGGTTGATGGAGTAAATTTTCAAAGGGTCGGAGTCGATTTTCAAGAATGGGAATTCTTCAGAGTGTGTTTGTTGTGGTGATCGATAGCTCTATAAGAAGCCAAGGCGACGCGTCCACCAATTCAAAAAACCGGAATTTACGGCGTAATTTAGGCGACGCGTTCTCGGCTTTTCAGAAAACGCGTTCAACTTTGTCAAAAGATTTCTGACAAAGCTGAAAACACGTGGAGGCCATCATCGCAACTACACGTCTTTAGCCGACAAGCGCAAAGTTCGGCGACGCTTTCTCTGCTTTTCAGAAAACGCGTGCAGCTTTATCAAAAGGAGCCGCATCTGCACTACCACGTGTCGTTCAGAAAGAGAAGGGGCGTCGTTCAGAAATCGAAGGGGCGCCCGCTCAGAAATCGAAGAGGCGTCGTTCAGAAATCGAAGGGGCGCCACTATTTCAAAAAGCCGGATTTGCGGGATCAAAACGTTTGTCGACAAGGGTAAAAAAACAGTACCACCACTTGATATTATTTCTATATATGTCGACCTTCGTCTTTTATGGCAAGGCAAACCTGAAGAAAATGCCCAACTCTCCCTCACCTCTGAGGGCGCACTCCGAGCAAAGCCTTTCGAAATACTCAATTCTTTCTTCTTCCCCAAAGATGATACCAGATGCCTGGAGTACAGATGACCCAGGAGGAAATGGCGGATTGAAGTGTGCTGATTCATTCACCGCTTCTTCAAAAGCAAAGGTATCTCATATCATCAAGGTCAAAAGCAAAAGTATCTCATATCATGCTCTTTCCCTGTCTTTTTCTTTGTCCTTGTTCTTACTCGCATGGCAAAGTAAAAGAAGCAATCAGCCGGCACTTGGAGTCAGTCTTCCGATCTGGAGCCAACTGCCTGGAATCTATTCCTGATTGCTTACCTAGCGTTGCTCTCGAGTAGTCATCTTCAACGGTTGATACACTTCCAGAGAAGGGACCACTTCTGCAAAGGGGAGCGAGTAAGGCAAGTGAAAATGATACATTGAAGCATGTGGAGACAAACTTAGGCTGAGTTATCCTCCAACCCTTTTCAATACGAATTGGAAAGATTGAACAAAGAAACAGACCAAAGGAGTATGCTCAGACCTTCGGGGAAGACCAAAAGAATCCTCCAACCCAGTAGCACAAAGGAAAATCAACAAGTGGAGGAGACCAAAAGAATCATGCAGCCCAGTTCAAGAGTATGCCTGTGGAATCACCAAGATCAAAGCCTCAATGCAAACCAAGGAGAAGAGGGAATTTACACTCCATAACCAGATTTGCGTCCCTAAACTCTTCTCTTTGTTAATTACATTCTGCCATGTTTAGTATGTTTAAATTGTTTTTTTTTTGTGTGTTTACTTATGTTTTGTGTGAATCTATGCTTAAAACATTGAGGACAATGTTTGATTTAAGTGTGGGGGGGTAACTAAGTATATTTAATGTAAATTCGTGGGATTTTATCACCCATTACTTCAAATGTTGTTCCTTGCTGTTTTAAGGTGTTTTTAAGTTGTTTTAGAGTGTTTTTAGTGTGTTTTGTTTTATAACTCCGAAAATCACATAAAAATTTGAAAAACATGTTTTAAAAAGCCTAAAAAGAGTGTTTTGAGTCATTTTTGTGTGTTTGTGTCTTAGGGTACCTTCCAACAAAATGATAAGGATTTGGTTTGTAATTGCATGACTGTTAAAAAGAGTTATGAACATAGAGAAAAGTTTGAATTACTCTTGGTATATGCTTGGTTATGGTTATAATGTATGACTTCACATGCAATCATAAAAGAAAAATTCATTTTTGTAACATGCTTGAAGGAAGGAACTCAAACAAACGCTACAACCCTGTGAGACTCGAGCCATTACCTTCTTTGGAGAGTTATTTTCTGTGATTCTTTGTTTTCTAAAGTTGTTGCATGATCTCATTATTCCTTGCTTGGTTGCTACTTAGAATGCAATTGTATCATGATAGAACTAAATGCTAGAACTTATATCCGTTTCATTCAAAGAATGACATTGAATTGCATAACATATGTCAAGATGAAGTTGTGTAGTTGCCACCATAGCCAAATAGCCTTACTTCCCATTTTTCGTATTTGTTGTAAGTTTTAACCCCGTTGAGCTTTGTTTAGCTTTTATTCATTGTTAAACCACATTATCCTAACCTAGCCTAGTTTAGGACAGTCCACACCCTTGTTCTTAAAAGATAGTGAGCATGACTTAAATGAATTCCTTTTGAGTACATTATGAAAGAAAATGAGTATGGGGGAGAGAATGTTTTGTTCTTAAGCGTTTATGTATGTTTTGAGAGTCAAAAGAAAAGAAAAAATTCTGAAAAACATATGAAAAAAAAAAGAAAAAAAAAACAGAAAAGAAAAGAAAGAAAGAAAAAAAAAAAAGAGCTTGTTCCCCCTTGTTGTTCAAAAGTTGAGTTTTCATTCAAAAGTGAATTCTAAGTTAATTCAAATGCTTTGCTCGCTATTTCTTTAAGAACCTTTGTTTTCCATATCCCTTCTTTGTTAGCCAAACACCTTTAGCCCCGTTTCAACCCTTATGCTTCTATCTTGATCGTTATGTGTTCAATAATGTGGAGTTTGGAATTGATATGAGCTTATGGAATCACTGGTTCTCATTCTAAGTAGTAGCATTCCATTCATGAGATCATATTCATGTCATTACCGTAAATCCAGAAAATGCTTTCTTTGTTATAACATTTGTGAGATACTAGTCTTTCATGTTTACATCAATCTCTCACATATAACTAGTGTAGGGTGTATGGTCAGAAAATCTATGTGAAAATAGAGTGCATTCTAGTAAGGAATTGAGGAAATTCTCTAAGGCATGTTACTACATTCGAAATGGTTTTAAATGCTTAAATGTGAACTAGTATGTGGTGACTATGATTAAGAATGTACTTAAGTGTAAAGATGGCTAAAATCTGTGGGAATAATGATTTTTAACTTGTCATGAGCATTGGAAATCCGTGAGACGATTGTTGGAAGGTGTAGGTTGTGTTTTGTTCGTTTTGTCTAGTTTCGTGTTCTTTTGTTGTTTTGTTTTGCTCGAGGACTAGCAAAAGATAAGTGTGGGGGTATTTGATAGGAGCATATTCATGCGACTTAAATGGCTTGTTCTCGTGCATTTACGTTATGTTTCTTTAGTTATTTTAGTCCTTTAAGCTATTTTCGTGTGTTTGTAGGTCCAAAGGGCTAAAGGAGCAAAAAGATGCATTTTGGAGACTTTTGGAGCACTTTTGGGCTAAGGATGGATAGCTTATGCTTGGCGCCAAAATGTTGGACGAAATTGAAGACCAAAGTGTTGGAACTTTGTTCCCTTTAGTTTTAGGACATTTAAACCTTTCCAATTCCCTTATGCCGTGTATCTCCACCTTTCTCCCAAAACCATACACATGCATTCATTATTCATTCTCTCACATGCTCCCATTACTTATCATAATCACATATCATATCACTTATCATTCACCACTTATCATTCATCACTTATCATTCACCACTTATCACTTATCTTATCATTCACCACTTATCACTTATCATATCATTCACCACTTATCATTCATCAAACACATGCATTCACATGTTTTCACAATCTGCCATCATTCCAACCAAAACCGTGCACATGCTATCACCATGCATTCACATGCACTTGTTCCTCCATCATTCCATCCTTTAAAACATTGCACATGCACTTTAATCATTCAACACATGCATTCACTTCATCATTGCAGCCACACATTCACCCACATGCTATCCCATTTCAGATTGCATTTCATTCATTTCACATGCATTCCATCCTTTAATTCACTCACACGCACTCATAATCATTCACATTTTGCAATCACATGCACTTCCTTTAATTAATTCATCCTAGCTGTCAAAGCACATGTACACTCACCCTAATCATTCACATAGCTTTAATTCACATGCAAACACATTGCATTACCATTCACCACAGAAAAACACCATCATTGCCGAGCCTAATTCCCTTTGCATCCATTCCACATGCATTCACTTCATCATTGCAGCCACATTTCCACTCACATCCATTTAATTCACATGCTTTCACATGCATTTTCAGCCATGCACATTCACCTTGCATTTGTAGAAAATCCACTTCCTTTGCACATGCATTCATCATCATCACTCTAGTTTTAATTCACATGCATTTCAGATTGCATTCCATTCATTCCACCCTTTAATCACATGCATCTTGGCAGATTTCACATGCACACACAAGCATTAGCACATGCAACCTAGCTGTCATGTTCCCCCCATTTCACCTATAAATACTCATTCATTCATTCTCATTCATGGACATTCATTTCACAACAGAAATTGGTCCCTTGGGGCCGTGCCCTTCACAAAGTCCATTCTTCCACATTTCAGAAAATCATCCATTCACACCAAGAAACATCCCCTTGGCCGTGAGTTTCCCTACAAATCCAAACACCACTCCTCTTCCATTTCCATCACTCCCCAAACCATTCACACCATCAAACTATCCTTAGACCTTGTGCTACAACGAAGAGGAAGAGAAGAGTGCCTAAACGTTCATACAATTCAAGTTTGAGTTGTTGGAATGTTTAGATGTTTCTTTGATTTCAATGTTAATTTCAATACTCTTTGTTTTGTACGTATGAGGAATGGAAGAGAAGAGTGCCTAAACGTTCATACAATTCAAGTTTGAGTTGTTGGAATGTTTAGGTGTTTCTTTGATTTCAATGTTATGAAGAACTAAACCCCCCTTAGCTAGGGGGTGATTCGAAATATATGTTTATACTTGCATTTTGATTTGATTACTTCTAATTGCGTTTCATAAGTTGTGGATTCAATTTGTTTAACCGTTTGATTGATAACTTATTTATGTATGTTTATTGAGAATGCGCACTTAATTTTCATGCATGAATATGACGCTAGAATATAAGTGAGTTTCACCTAATCGTTATGAACTTATATTCACAAGTAGTGGAGGTTGCTTATAAACAATCGCGTTAAACGAATTCTTGGCATAAGTTTCATGCAATCATAGTAACGAATGCCCCGTCAACACTTATAATTTTCATAGAGCGTAATGATTCTTGCTTGTATCTCTATTATGCAATCATGTAGGGGACTTGTGGGGAATGTTTTGGGTTGTCGTATGCAATCATCCAATTCAATAACGTTAGGAAGATTTGAAGGTTAATTAGTGCATCACGGTTAACTTGGAGTGTTGAGAATTAATGATTTATTGAAATGCAATTGGAAATCGTTTTATTATGCAAGTATAACATGTATGGAGATGAACCCCTTAGCTAGCCTTCATTCCATTCAATTCTATCACACATTCACATTTACATTTTGCTTTTACTTACAATCTGTTCTTTTAGTTTAAATTCGTCAAATTAAAATCCCCCTTTACTTTATTGTCTAATTTAGTTAGAAAGTGTCTTAGTTTGTGTTTATAAGAGTTTTGAGTCATTTTGTTACACAAATTCGTCCAAATTTGTGTTTGTGCTCAAATCTGCCCAGAAAGTGGTTTTTAGGCAGATTTGAGTGTGTTTGTGTTGTTTTGAGTTTTTTGGTTTGTTTTAGTGTTTTAAAGTTTAGTTTTGCATTCTTTGAGTCTAGTATAGTGTTTCATATTGTTATTTTACGTTTTTGAGTCAAATCCAAGTGATTAACAATCCCTCCTAATCCCCGGTCTAGAACGATCCCTACTTATAAATATACTACAATTTGACGAAAAGAGGGTTTAATTTGTGTGCGTATAAATCTCGCATCAATTAACTACATGGCAAACTTTGCAAGGCTACATCAAATCCATAGAGGAGGATTAGTTACAATTCATGTTTGCAAAGGATTTAACATAAAAACATGAATGAACATAGAATTAATAAAAAGAAAGAACCCTTGAAGCAAAACTGATGTAGAATCAAAGAAACACCTAAACATTCCAACAACTCAAACTTGAATTGTATGAACGTTTAGGCCCTCTTATCTTCCTTTTCGTCGTAGCACAAGGTCTAAGGGATGTTGTTGGTGTGTTGAATGGATTGGGGAATTATGGAAATGGAAGGATGATGTTTGGATTGTAAGGGAGAGTCACGGCACAAAGAGGGGTTTATGGACTACATTTCTGCAATGGATGAGTTTGTGAATGGAATGGATGGACTTTGTGAAGGGCACGGCCCCAAGGGACCAATTTCTGTTGTGAATCACTTGTCCCCTTCATTTGTGAAGTGTGCCTAGTTTTATAGGAAGGAATGTGGCTGCCAACATTCAGATTGGATCTTGAATCTGCACATGTGAGATGGAAATGCATAAATGAGCTGGAATTGATGGGTTTCTGAGGTAGTGGATGCACGGCACTAGGGAAGTATGCATGCATTTGTATTGGTTATACGCACACAAATTAAACCCTCTTTTTGTCAAATTGTAGTATATGTGCAAGTAGGGATCGTTCTGGACCGGGGATTAGGAGGGATTGTTAATCACTTGGATTTGACTCAAAAACGTAAAAACGTAATAATAAACACTAAACTAGACTCAAAGAATGTAAAACTAAACTTTAAAACACTAAGACAAACCAAAGACTCAAAATGCTTTTAAAAACACAAACTAAAATGATTTCTAACTAAATTGACATTAAAGTAAAGGGGGATTTAAGTTTATACGAAATTAAATTAAATGAACAAATTAAAACAGAATGTAAATATGAAATTGATGAAATAGAATGGATGAATGCTAGCTAAGGGGGTCATCTCCACATATGTTACACTTGCATAATAAAAAGATTTCCAATTACATTTCAATAAATTATGAAACTCATCACCCCGGGTTAATTAGGTCCGCTTAAATTAACCGTCAAGTTTTCCTTAAGTTAATGAATTGGATGGGTTAGCGCAACGCAATTCACAACATTCTCCAAAAGTCCTTTACGTGAACAGCACAATAAAGATACAATCAAAGATCATTAAGCATTATGAAAACTATAAGTGTTGACGAGGCATTCGTTACTATGATGAGCATGAAACTCGTGCCAAGAATTCATTTAACGCGATTGTTTATAAGCAACCTCCACTACTTGTGAATATAAGTTCATAACGATTAGGTGAAAATCACTTATATTCTAGCGTCATATTCATGCATGAAAATTAAGCGCGCATTCTTAATAAACATACATAAATAAGTTATCAATCAAACGGTTAAACAAATTGAATCAACAACTTATGAAATGCAATTAGAAGTAATCAAATCAAAATGCAAGCATAAACATATATTTCGAATCACCCCCTAGCTAAAGGGGGTTTAGTTTATTATAACTTTGAAATCAAAGAAATACCTAAACATTCCAACAACTCAAACTTGAATTGTATGAACGTTTAGGCACTCTTCTCTTCCATTCCTCATACGTACAAACAAAGAGAATTGAATTTAAACATTGAAATCAAAGAAACACCTAAACATTCCAACAACTCAAACTTGAATTGTATGAACGTTTAGGCACTCTTCTCTTCCTCGTTGTTGTAGCACAAGGTCTAAGGATAGTTTGATGGTGTGAATGGTTTGGGGAGTGGTGTTTGGATTAATAAGGAAATGGAAAAATGGTGTTTGGATTACAAGGGAAATGGAAAAATGGTGTGTTGTGTATGAAAATGAGATGTTTTTGAATGAATGAATGCAAGGGTATTTATAGGAGTAGTGGAGGGAACATATGGCTATGTCATTTGTAGGTGAAGTAAGTGTGTGAGGTTGGTGAAGTAAGTGGAGGTTGTAGGTGAAGTAGGTGGATGTTGTAGGTGAAGTAGGTGGATGTTGTAGGTGAAGTGGATGTTGTAGGTGAAGTAGGTGGATGTTGTAGGTGAAGTAGGTGGATGATATGTTAAGTGATAAGTGATAAGTGATATGATATGTGGTTATGATATGATAAGTGGTTAAGTGGTGATGATAAGTGATAAGTGATTAAGTGATATGATATGTGGTGATGATAAGTGATAAGTGCATGTGGGTTAACTAATGAAGGAAATGCATGTGCAATGACAATGTGTTAGAATGGATGTGTGTTATGCATGGCATGATTGGGATTAGGAAAGGTTTAAATGTCCTAAAACTAAAGAGAACAAGGTTCCAACACTTTGGCTCCAATTAGGTCTTCAATTTCGTCCAACACTTTGGCTTCAAGCATAAGCTATCCGTCCTTAGCCCAAAAGTGCTCCAAAAGTCTCCAAAATGCATCTTTTTGCTCCTTTAGCCCTTTGGACCTACAAACACACGAAAATAGCTTAAAGTACTAAAATAACTAAAGAAACATAACGTAAATGTACGAGAACAAGCCATTTAAGTTGCATAAAATATGCTCCTATCAATTGGCTGCAAAGGCTGAAATGATGCATGTGTATTGATGGGTTTCTGAGCTGGAATCATGCATGTGTATTGGCTGCAAAGGCTGAAATGACAACCTGGAAAGGGTATCAAAGTGCACGGCATAGACAAAGAGGAGCTGGAATCACATGGAATGATGGGATGAAATGGTTTTCTGGAATAATGGGTGCATAGGAAAAGGGAAATGTGCAAGCATGGGGTTTATTTAATTAAGATGCATGTGGATTAAAAGAGAAGGGAATGCATGTGCAATGAAGTGGATTTTCTGATGGAATGTGGAGGGAGAGCCACGGCAATGATGATTTCTGGTGGTGTATGTTTGAATGGTGCATGTGGGTGAATGTGTGGCTGAAATGTAAAGGGGGGAAGATGATGGGTTGAATGATTGCACGGCATGGGTATTTTCTGGAATGTTGGATGTGCATGTGAAGTGGCTTTGTGGCTGAAATGATGAAGTGAGATGCATGTGAATGCAAAGGGAGGCCACGGCAATGAGTGGTGTGAATGATTGAATGTGTATGTGAATGGTGGGAATCTGAAAATGGCATAAAACAACTAGGCTAAGGGAAAGGCACGGCAAAGAGATGTTTGTTGATGTAAATGTGCAATGGTTGCAATGATGAAATGGATGGGAGTGCATGTGGACTAAAGGGGTGTGAATGGTTGTGGTAATGATAAGTGATAAGTGAATGGGTTTGATCTTCAATTTCGTCCATCTACTTGGCTTTAAGCATATGCAATCCAATCCAATCTCTAATTTGCTCCAAAAAACTCCAAAAGGCATCCTTTTGCATACTTTGCCCTTAGAACCTGAAAACACACAAAAGAAGCATAAAGGACTAAAATAACTGTGAATTAACAACATAGATGCACGAAAACAAGCTAAGTAAGTCGCCTAAATATGCTCCTATCAAATGATATGACAAGTGTATGATATGTGGTGAATGATATGTTAAGTGAATGGTTTAAGTGTTTAAAATAGGGAACAAAGCCCTTCCTTGCATGGCAAGGAAGGGAGACACAAGGAAACATACGATAATGTCCTAAGGTTGCAAGGAATGTTGTTTTTGTGTTCTAAAATGCGTAGGAGTCTTCAATGATGCCCAAACATGACGTCTTTTAGGATTTAACTTTCCTACTTCAAGTCTTCAATTTCGTCCATCCTCTTGGCTCCAAGCATATGATATCCATTCCAATCTCTAATTTGCTCCAAAAGGCACCAAAAGGCATCCTTTTGCATACCTTGCCCTTAGAACCTACAAACACACGAAAATAGCTTAAAGTACTAAAATAACTAAAGAAACATAACGTAAATGCACGAGAACAAGCCATTTAAGTCGCATGAATATGCTCCTATCATTCAGAAATCGAAGAGGCGCCACTATTTCAAAAAGCCGGATTTGCGGGATCAAAACGTTTGTCGACAAGGGTAAAAGAACAGTACCACCACTTGATATTATCTCTATATATGTCGACCTTCGTCTTTTATGGCAAGGCAAACCTGAAGAAAATGCCCAACTCTTCCTCACCTCTGAGGCCGCAAAGCCTTTCGAAATACTCATTTTTTTCTTCTTCCCCAAAGATGATACCAGATGCCTGGAGTACAGATGACCCAGGAGGAAACAGCACAACAAATACATATGCTGATTCATTCACCGCTTCTTCAAAAGCAAAGGTATCTCATATCATCAAGGTCAAAAGCAAAAGTATCTCATATCATGCTCTTTCCCTGTCTTTTTCTTTGTCCTTGTTCTTACTCGCATGGCAAAGTGAAAGAAGCAATCAGCAGGCACTTGGAGTCAGTCTTTCGATCTGGAGCCAACTGCCTGGAATCTATTCCTGGTTGCTTACCTAGCGTTGCTCTCGAGTAGTCATCTTCAACGGAGCAAGTAAGGCAAGTGAAAATGATACATTGAAGCATGTGGAGACAAGGAACAACTGCATATGCTGAGCTATCCTCTAACCCTCTTCAATACGAATTGGAAAGATTGAACAATGAAACAGATAAAAGGAGGAAGCTCAGACCTTCGGGGGAAGACCAAAAGAATCCTGTTGCCCAGTTCAAGAGTAGCACAAAGGAAAATCAACGATGGGCGGAAACCAGTTCAAGAGTAAGCCTGTGGAATCACAAAGATCAAAGCCTCAATGCATTCACCAAGGAGAAGAGAGAATTTACACTCCATAACCAGATTTGCGTCCCTAAACTCTTCTCTTTGTTAATTACATTCTGCCATGTTTAGTATGTTGATAGGAGCATATTTATGCGCCTTAGTTTGCTTGTTTTCTTGCATTTATGTTGCTAGTACTTAGTAATTTTAGTAGTTTAAGCCATTTTCGTGTGTTTTTAGGTTCATATGGCTAAGGAAGCAAAAAGATGCATTTTGGAGCATTTTGGAGCAAAATTGGACTTGGAATGGATAGCTTATGTTTGTAGCAAAAGGAATGGACGAAATTGAAGGAGTCCTAATCCATTGCAGCCACATGCATTCCATCTCCCATTTCAGATTGCATTCCAATCATTCCAAGCAAATCACATGCACTCCCACCCTTTAAATCACATGCATTTCCTTCATAAATCAGCCACATGCACCCATAATCATTCAACCAACCTAGCTGTCATGTTTCCCCTTTCATCATTCCCTCACATTCTTTAATTCAGCCAACACATGCTTACACATGCATTTCCAACCCACATGCATCCTTTAATCATTCAAACATGCAGCCACATTCCCTCCTAGCTGTCATGTGATAGGAGCATATTTAGGCGACTTACTTAGCTTGTTTTCGTGCATTTATATTGTTAATTCATAGTTGTTTTAGTTGTTTAAGCCATTTTCGTGTGTTTTTAGGTTCATATGGCTAAGGAAGCAAAAAGATGCATTTTGGAGCATTTTGGAGCAAAATTGGACTTGGAATGGATAGCTTATGTTTGGAGCAAAAGGAAGGGCTTTGTGACCTGATTTGCAAGCTGTGAAAACAAGAAAAAAAAAACACTCAAAACACATGCCATATGTGGAAATACCATTTACATCAGATTTGAGCCATTTAACTTACCTTAAATACTTACCTTGTTTGTCATCCTCTCAGCCATATTTTAAAGTAATGAAAACCTGAATTGGAGGTGGAAAATGAGGAAACAAAGTTCAAAACAAATGCCATTCTCTTTGAATCAGATTCTAGCCTTTTATACACACTTCATTCCAGCCACTCCACATGCATTTCCAACCCACATGCACCTTTAATCATTCAACCATGCAGCCACACATTCACCCACATGCATTTCCACCCACATGCTCTCCCAATTCATCATTGCAGCCACATATCCATCCCACTTCATCATTTCAGTCACCAAAACACCCACATGCATTCCTAATCACCCTTCCACACAACTTGCCTTCATTCATTCAGAAAATACACCCCTTGCCGTGGCTTTCCACCATTCCACACCATCATTTCAGCACATGCACTTCCCCCTTTCTTTAATCCATTGCAGCCACATGCAATTCCCACTCCAGATTTTCAGCCATCCCAATTCATCATTGCACATCAACATATTTCAGCACACTCCACATGCATTTCCACAATCACATTCACTTCATCATTGCACCACAAATCAGCCACACATTCACCCACATGCACCCTTTCATTTCTGTCAAAGCACATGCACTCCCACCCTTTAATCACATGCACAAATCAGCCACATGCATCTCCCATCACCATTTCAGATTTCCACCAAGTTCCTAGCTGTCATGTTCCCCCCATTTCACCTATAAATAAGCATCCATTGCATTCATTCCCATTCACTTTTCCATATTCAGAAAACCATCTCATATACACATCCATTCACGCCAGAAATTCATGCTCTCTCTCTAACACAGCCATACTTCACCATTCTTCATATTTTCTGCCCAAAAACACTCCTTGCCTTCCCCTACATCCATCCCTACCCTAAACACATCATTCTACATCATCCATAACCCCCAAAACTCACCAAAACCCCTTGTGCTGCAGCAACTAAAGGAGAAGAGGCCTAAACGTTCATACAATTCAAGATTGAGTTGTTGGGATTTTTAGGTGTTCTTCGTTCTTGTTTTCAATGTTTACCTTGTTATTACTATCTAAGTTTGTTGTAATCATGAGTGGCTAAACCCCTAATTAGTTAGGGGAAAATTTGAAGCCATGAACATGTTTGAAATATGAATTGATTTCTTCCAATTGTGATTTGTTAAGTTATGATTGCAATTCAATTATCATGTTTATTAAAAACTTGTTTTTGTATGTTGATTAGGGATGCATACTTAGTCTTCATGCATAAACTCGATGCTAGTTTATAAACGAGTTTCACCTAATCGTCACAAGTTTATAAACATGAGTAGTGAAGGTTGTTAGTCACAACCGCGTTAATTGAATTCTTGGCAAGAGTATCATGCATTCATAGTTACAATTGCCTCGTCAACACTTATAATTCTCATAGAGCATAATGATCTCTCATTGTATCTCTTCTATGCATTCATGTTGAGAACCATTGGAGAATGATTTGAATTGTCGCATGCATCATCCAATTCAATAACATAAGGAAAATTTGAGAGTTAATTAGTGCATGATAGGAGCATATTTATGCGACTTAAATGGCTTGTTCTCGTACATTTACGTTATGTTTCTTTAGTTATTTTAGTACTTTAAGCTATTTTCGTGTGTTTGTAGGTCCAAAGGGCTAAAGGAGCAAAAAGATGCATTTTGGAGACTTTTGGAGCACTTTTGGGCTAAGGACGGATAGCTTATGCTTGAAGCCAAAGTGTTGGACGAAATTGAAGACATAATTGGAGCCAAAGTGTTGGAACCTTGTTCTCTTTAGTTTTAGGACATTTAAACCTTTCCTAATCCCAATCATGCCATGCATAACACACATCCATTCTAACACATTGTCATTGAACATGCATTTCCTTCATTAGTTAACCCACATGCACTTATCACTTATCATCACCACATATCATATCACTTAATCACTTATCACTTATCATCACCACTTAACCACTTATCATATCATAACCACATATCATATCACTTATCACTTATCACTTAACATAACATCCACCTACTTCACCTACAACATCCACTTCACCTACAACATCCACCTACTTCACCTACAACATCCACCTACTTCACCTACAACATCCACTTCACCTACAACATCCACCTACTTCACCTACAACATCCACCTACTTCACCTACAAATAACATAGCCATATGTTCCCTCCACTACTCCTATAAATACCCTTGCATTCATTCATTCATGGACATCTCATTTCATACACAACACATTACAAACACATTCTCCCTTCCCTAGCCGTGAGCTTCCCATCTCTCCCTTTATAATCCAAACACCATTTTTCCATTCCCCTTCCACTTCTACACCACTCCTCTACCATTTCCATAATCCCCCAAACCTCACCTTAGACCTTGTGCTACAACAACGAGGAAGATAAGAGGGCCTAAACGTTCATACAATTCAAGTTTGAGTTGTTGGAATGTTTAGGTGTTTCTTTGATTTCAAAGTTTAAATTCAATTCTCTTTGTTTTGTACGTATGAGGAATGGAAGAGAAGAGTGCCTAAACGTTCATACAATTCAAGTTTGAGTTGTTGGAATGTTTAGGTGTTTCTTTGATTTCAACGTAATGAGGAACTAAAACCCCCTTTAGCTAGGGGGTGATTCGAAATAAATGTTTATGCTTGCATTTTGATTTGATTACTTCTAATTGCGTTTCATAAGTTGTGAATTCAATTTGTTTAACCGTTTGATTGATAACTTATTTATGTATGTTATTGAGAATGCGCGCTTAATTTTCATGCATGAATATGACGCTAGAATATAAGTGAGTTTCACCTAATCGTTATGAACTTATATTCACAAGTAGTGGAGGTTGCTTATAAACAATCGCGTTAAAAGAATTCTTGGCACGAGTTTCATGCTCATCATAGTAACGAATGCCTCGTCAACACTTATAGTTTTCATAATACTTAATGATCTTTGATTGTATCTTTATTGTGCTGTTCACGTAAAGGACTTTTGGAGAATGTAGTGAATTGCGTTGCGCTAACCCATCCAATTCATTAACTTAAGGAAAACTTGACGGTTAATTTAAGCGGACCTAATTGACCCGGGGTGATGAGTTTCATAATTTATTAAAATGCAATTGGAAATCTTTTTATTATGCAAGTGTAACATGTATGGAGATGAACCCCTTAGCTATTCTATCATCCATTCATTCCATTTCGTCAATTTCGTTTTTATAATCTGTTTTAATTAGAATCTGTCCATTTAGTTTATTTTCGTCCAAACCTCAATCCCCATTTATTTTAAAGTGTTAGATTAGTTAGAAATACTTTTAGTTTGTGTTTATAAGTGTTTTGATTCAATTTGTTAAACAAATTCGTCCAAATTTGTGTTTGTGCTCAAATCTGCCCAGAAAGTGGTTTTTAGGCAGATTTGAGTGTGTTTGTGTTGTTTTGAGTCTTTTGGTTTGTTTTAGTGTTTTAAACTTTAGTTTTACATTCTTTGAGTCTAGTTTAGTGTTTTATATTGTGTTTTTATGTTTTTGAGTCAAATCCAAGTGATTAACAATCCCTCCTAATCCCCGGTCTAGAACGATCCCTACTTATACATATACTACAATTTGACGAAAAGAGGGTTAATTTGTGTGCGTATAAATCTCGCATCAAATTTTGGCGCCGTTGCCGGGGATTAGAAAATTTGCTAATCCCTTGGATTGTTTTATTTTCGTTTGTTTTTTTCCAGATTCTTATGTTATTTTGTTTCTTGTTCTAGGTACTAGTTTATGACTCGGAGTTCTCATCCGATTCGTGAACGTATCCTGGAGTGATTGGGTTCTTCGTCCGGCTGCAAGACGTAAAAGAAAGCGCTACTTGGGAGGCAACCCAATGCATTTTAAAAAAAAAAATAAGTAAATAAAAAAAAAAAAAAAAAAAAAAAAACATGGCAGAACGATGGAGGCTTTACAAAGGTTGTTTACTTAAAGACCCACTACGTGGCAAAACTCTTGAAGCGGAAGGCATCGAGACGGAAGGCATCGGGGCAGAAGACATAGGAGCGGAAGGCATCGGAGCTGGAGGCATCGAAGATAGAGCATTCGAGGCCTCAATACTTGGCCAAACGCTGGATGATCCAGGAAAAAGGTGCCTCTGGAGGAAAGACGAAAACCTTTGACGGTCACTTTGAATCCGACCTTCAGACTCTTGCAGTTCATCAAGCTTCCTCTTCATGCCCGTCGAATAGTTGTTGGCAAGCACGTGCAAACTTCTATTCTCATGCTTAAGCAGTTTGATCTCCTGCTTAAGACTTTCCACCTCTGCCATCAATGATTCCACCTGACGGGAGCGGGCAAGCAGGCGTTGGCCCATGTTGGACACAGAACTCGCACACTGAACACTAAGTGCGAGGGACTCTTGAACGGCCAACTCATCGGACCGTCCTGACAGCAGCCTACTATCTTTTGGAGTGAGGAGGTTTTTAGCTACTATTGTAGCTGTTGTGGCGTCCTGCATCACAGAGTCTTCACCTGAAAGATGACCGTTAGAAGATAAAAAAGAAGGGCGCCATACATTACCTTGACGGGGCGCAACCGGATCGCTGCTGAGACTCAAATCTAAGCTAAGGTTCGATGAGTTTGCCATTTTTTTCAAAAGTGTTCAAAGAGAGGGGCGGATGGAGTTAATTCTCAAAGGGCCGGAGTCGATTTTCAAGAATGGGAATTCTTCAGAGTGTGTTTGTTGTGGTGATTGATAGCTCTATAAAAAGCCAAGACGACGCGTCCACCGATTCAAAGAGCCGGATTTTCCGGCGTAATTTAGGCGACGCTCCCTCGGCTTTTCAGAAAACGCGTTCAACTTTGTCAAAAGATTTCTGACAAAGCTGAAAACACGTGGAGGCCATCATCGCATCTACATATCTTTAGCCGACAAGCGCAAAGTTCGGCGACGCTTTCTCTGCTTTTCAGAAGACGCGTGCAGCTTTGTCAAAAGGAGCCGCATCTGCACTACCACGTGTCATTCAGAAAGCGAAGGGGCGTCGTTCAGAAATCGAAGGGGCGCCTGCTCAGAAATCGAAGAGGCGTATTCAAAGATCGAAGAGGCGCCACTATTTCAAAAAGCCGGATTTGCGGGATCAAAACGTTTGTCGACAAGGGTAAAAGGTACCACCACTTGATATTATCTCTATATATGTCGACCTTCGTCTTTTATGGCAGGGCAAACCTGAAGAAAATGCCCAACTCTCTCTCACCTCTGAGGGCGCACTCCCAGCACAGCTTTTCGAAATACTCAATTCTTTCTTCTTCCCCAAAGATGATACCAGATGCCTGGAGTACATATGACCCAGGAGGAAACGGCGGATTGAAGCATGTGCTGATTCATTCACCGCTTCTTCAAAGCAAAGGTATCTCATATCATCAAGGTCAAAAGCAAAAATATCTCATATCATGCTTTTTCCCTGTCTTTTTCTTTGTCCTTGTTCTTACTTGCATGGCAAAGTAAAAGAAGCAATCACCCGGCACTTGGAGTCAGTCTACCGATCTGGAGCCAACTGCCTGGAATCTATTCCTGATTGCTTACCTAGCGTTGCTCTCGAGTAGTCATCTTCAACGGTTGATACACTTCCAGAGAAGGGACCACTCCTGCAAAGATTGAACAAAGAAACAGATAAAAGGGGTAAGCTCAGACCTTCGGGGGAAACCAAAAGAACCATCCTGCTGCCCAGTTCAAGAAGTAGCACAAAGGAAAATCAACGATGGGCAGAAACTAGTTCAAGAGTAAGCCTGTGGAATCACAAAGATCAAAGCCTCAATGCAATCACCAAGGAGAAGAGGGAATTTACACTCCATAACCAGATTTGCGTCCCTAAACTCTTCTCTTTGTTAATTACATTATGCCATGTTTAGTATGTTTAAGTGCTTTTTGTGTGTTTACTTATGTTTTGTGTGAATCTATGCTTAAAACATTGAGGACAATGTTTGATTTAAGTGTGGGGGGGTAACTAATGTTGTTAATGCAAATTCGTGGGATTTTATCACCCACAACTTCAAATGTTGTTCCTTGCTGTTTTAAGGTGTTTTTAAATTGTTTTAGAATGTTTTAGTGTGTTTTGTTTTATAACTCCGAAAATCACATAAAAATTTGAAAAAAATGTTTTGAAAAGCCTAAAAAGAGTGTTTTGAGTCGTTTTTGTGTGTTTGTGTCTTAGGGTACCTTCCAACACAATGATAAGGATTTGGTTTGTAATTGCATGACGGTTAAAAAGAGTTATAAACATGGATGAAAGTTTGATTTACTCTTGGTATATGCTTGGTTATGGTTATAATGTATGACTTCACATGCAATCATAAAAGAAAAATTCGTTTTTGTAACATGCTTGAAGAAAGGAACTCAAACAAACGCTACAACCTTGTGAGACTTGAGCCTAAACATTCTTTGGAGAGTTATTTTCTGTGATTCTTTGTTTTCTAAAGTTGTTGCATGATCTCATTATTCCTTGCTTGGTTGCTACTTAGAATGCAATTGTATCATGCTAGAACTAAATGCTAGAACTTATATCCATTTCATTCAAAGCATTGAATTGCATAACATATATCAAGATAAAGTTGTGTAGTTGCCACCATAGCCAATAGCCTTACTTCCCATATTTCGTATTTGTTGTAAGTTTTAATCCCTTTGAGCCTTGTTTAGCCTATGTTCTTTGTTAACCCATGTTATCCTTACCTAGCCTAGAATAGGACCATCCACACCCTTGTTCTTAAAAGATAGTGAGCATGACTTAAATGAATTCCTTTTGAGTACATTATGAAAGAAAATGAGTGTGGGGGAGAGAATGTTTTGTTCTTAAGTGTTTATGTATGTTTTGAGAGTCAAAAGAAAAGAAGAAAAAAAATTGTGAAAAACATATGAAAAAAAAGAAAAACAGAAAAGAAAAGAAAGAAAGGAAAAAAAGCTTGTTCCCCCTTGTTGTTCAAAAGATTGAGTTTTCATTCAAAAGTGAATTCTACGTTAATTCAAATGCTTTGCTCGCTATTTCTTTAAGAACCTTTGTTTTCCATATCTCTTCTTTGTTAGCCAAACACCTTTAGCCCCGTTACACCCCTTTGACTTCTATCTTGATCGTTATGTGTTCAATAATGTGGAGTTTGAACTTGGTATGAGCTTATGGTGTCACTGGTTCTCGCGTCTAAGTAGTAGCATTCCATTCATGAGATCATATCTAAACATGCTTATTAACTCCAGAAAATGCTTTCCTTATTATAACATATGTGAGTGTTCGTCTACATGTTTACATCAATCTTCTCACATATACCTAGTGTAGGGTGTGTAGTCAGAAAATCTGTGTGAAAAACGAGAGTACATCTAGTAAGAAATTGAGGGAATTCTCTAAGGCATGTTACTACATTCAAAACATGGTTTTAAATGCTTAATTGTGAACTAGTATGTGGTGACTATGATTAAGAATGTACTTAAGTGTAAAGATGGCTCAAATCTGTGAGAATAATGATTTTTAACTTGTCATGTGCATTGGAAGTCCCTGATACGATTGTTGGAAGGTGTAGGTTGTGTTTTGTTCTTTTTGTTTTGTTTTTCTGTTTTGCTCGAGGACTAGCAAAAGCTAAGTGTGGGGGTATTTGATAGGAGCATATTTATGCGACTTAAATGGCTTGTTCTCGTACATTTACGTTATGTTTCTTTAGTTATTTTAGTACTTTAAGCTATTTTCGTGTGTTTGTAGGTCCAAAGGGCTAAAGGAGCAAAAAGATGCATTTTGGAGACTTTTGGAGCACTTTTGGGCTAAGGACGGATAGCTTATGCTTGAAGCCAAAGTGTTGGACGAAATTGAAGACATAATTGGAGCCAAAGTGTTGGAACCTTGTTCTCTTTAGTTTTAGGACATTTAAACCTTTCCTAATCCCAATCATGCCATGCATAACACACATCCATTCTAACACATTGTCATTGAACATGCATTTCCTTCATTAGTTAACCCACATGCACTTATCACTTATCATCACCACATATCATATCACTTAATCACTTATCACTTATCATCACCACTTAACCACTTATCATATCATAACCACATATCATATCACTTATCACTTATCACTTAACATAACATCCACCTACTTCACCTACAACATCCACTTCACCTACAACATCCACCTACTTCACCTACAACATCCACCTACTTCACCTACAACATCCACTTCACCTACAACATCCACCTACTTCACCTACAACATCCACCTACTTCACCTACAAATAACATAGCCATATGTTCCCTCCACTACTCCTATAAATACCCTTGCATTCATTCATTCATGGACATCTCATTTCATACACAACACATTACAAACACATTCTCCCTTCCCTAGCCGTGAGCTTCCCATCTCTCCCTTTATAATCCAAACACCATTTTTCCATTCCCCTTCCACTTCTACACCACTCCTCTACCATTTCCATAATCCCCCAAACCTCACCTTAGACCTTGTGCTACAACAACGAGGAAGATAAGAGGGCCTAAACGTTCATACAATTCAAGTTTGAGTTGTTGGAATGTTTAGGTGTTTCTTTGATTTCAAAGTTTAAATTCAATTCTCTTTGTTTTGTACGTATGAGGAATGGAAGAGAAGAGTGCCTAAACGTTCATACAATTCAAGTTTGAGTTGTTGGAATGTTTAGGTGTTTCTTTGATTTCAACGTAATGAGGAACTAAAACCCCCTTTAGCTAGGGGGTGATTCGAAATAAATGTTTATGCTTGCATTTTGATTTGATTACTTCTAATTGCGTTTCATAAGTTGTGAATTCAATTTGTTTAACCGTTTGATTGATAACTTATTTATGTATGTTATTGAGAATGCGCGCTTAATTTTCATGCATGAATATGACGCTAGAATATAAGTGAGTTTCACCTAATCGTTATGAACTTATATTCACAAGTAGTGGAGGTTGCTTATAAACAATCGCGTTAAAAGAATTCTTGGCACGAGTTTCATGCTCATCATAGTAACGAATGCCTCGTCAACACTTATAGTTTTCATAATACTTAATGATCTTTGATTGTATCTTTATTGTGCTGTTCACGTAAAGGACTTTTGGAGAATGTAGTGAATTGCGTTGCGCTAACCCATCCAATTCATTAACTTAAGGAAAACTTGACGGTTAATTTAAGCGGACCTAATTGACCCGGGGTGATGAGTTTCATAATTTATTAAAATGCAATTGGAAATCTTTTTATTATGCAAGTGTAACATGTATGGAGATGAACCCCTTAGCTATTCTATCATCCATTCATTCCATTTCGTCAATTTCGTTTTTATAATCTGTTTTAATTAGAATCTGTCCATTTAGTTTATTTTCGTCCAAACCTCAATCCCCATTTATTTTAAAGTGTTAGATTAGTTAGAAATACTTTTAGTTTGTGTTTATAAGTGTTTTGATTCAATTTGTTAAACAAATTCGTCCAAATTTGTGTTTGTGCTCAAATCTGCCCAGAAAGTGGTTTTTAGGCAGATTTGAGTGTGTTTGTGTTGTTTTGAGTCTTTTGGTTTGTTTTAGTGTTTTAAACTTTAGTTTTACATTCTTTGAGTCTAGTTTAGTGTTTTATATTGTGTTTTTATGTTTTTGAGTCAAATCCAAGTGATTAACAATCCCTCCTAATCCCCGGTCTAGAACGATCCCTACTTATACATATACTACAATTTGACGAAAAGAGGGTTAATTTGTGTGCGTATAAATCTCGCATCAGTGCATCACGGTTAACTTGGGGTGTTGAGCATCATAGATAATGAAAAGCAATTGGAGAATCGATTCATATATAAATGTGTCATGTGTGGAGAATGGACCTCTAACTAATCCATCCATCATCTTGTTTCTCAAATCCGTTTATACAATCTGCCTAGTTTATTAACTTGTTTTATTTAATTTAATTTCGTCAAAACCTTAATCCCCCTTTACTTTAGTGTCCAACTTAGTTAGAAAGTGTCTTAGTTTGTGTTTTTAAGTGTTTTGATTCAATTTGTTACACAAATTCGTCCAAATTCACCAAAGTGTCCAAAACTGCCCAGAAAGTGTTTTTAAGGCAGTTTTGAGTGTTTTGGGTGATGTTTGAGTCTTTTGGTTTGTTTTAGTGTTTTAAAGTTTAGTTTTGCATTCTTTGAGTCTAGTAAGTGTTTTATATTGTGTTCTTACGTTTTTGAGTCAATTTCACATTGATTAGCATCCCTAGTTAATCCCCGGTCTAGAACGATCCCTATTTGCTCATTTACTACAATTGTCATCCATAGGGTTTAATTTGTGTGTTTAATTATTTTCGCATCAAATTTTGGCGCCGTTGCCGGGGATTAGCAAAATTGCTAATCCCTTGTGTTTTTGCCGTATGTTTTTAGTGTAATTTACCTAGTTTTCTTATTTTGTTTTGTTTTCTTGGTTTAGGTACTAGTGCATGACGCGGAGTTCTCAAACTGTGCATGCACATATCTTGGACTTTAACGACGATTTTGAACGTGATTTGAGAAGAAAGAGGAGGCATCCCGAACCTAGTGAACCTAGTTCAAGTTCAGAGGCCGAATCTGAGTTTGAAAGTGTGGAAGAAGAAGTTATGGCAGCGGACAATCGGACCATTAAAGAGCTTTCGGCCTCGGGGTTGACCAATGCCGCACCATTATGCATTCAATACCCCGCGGCTGCCCAAGGCAAGACCGATGAATTCGAGTTGAAGTCAAGCTTGTTGCACCACATTCCGAAATACCATGGGCTTTCCATGGAAGATCCCAACAAGCATCTCAAGGAGTTCGAGGTTGTTTGTTCGAGCATGACACCCATAAATGTCGATGGGAACATTTTAATGATGAAAGCTTTTCCATTCTCTCTTGTGGAAAAGGCTAAGGATTGGCTTTATGAATTGGCACCCGGGACCGTTACTTCTTGGGAGAGCATGAAGAGAGCATTCTTGGAGAAGTTCTTCCCTACTTCAAGAGTCATTCTCTTGAGGAAGAAAATTAGCGGAATCCAACAAAGTCAAGGAGAATCTTTTCCGGCATACTACGAGCGTTTTAAAGCCCTTGTTGCATCGTGTCCTCAACATCAAATGAAGGAGGAGCTTCTCCTTCAGTATTTCTATGAGGGCCTTCTTCCCATTGAAAGGCAAATGCTCGATGCTTCGGCGGGAGGTGCATTGGTGGACAAAACTCCTATGTCGGCCAAGACCCTAATTGCAAACCGTGCTCTAAATGCACAACAATATGAAGGACTTGGGCAAAGGGACCCCCCACGGCAACACTTGAATGAGGTAAGTTCTCAATCCGATATTCAATCTCAGATAGCTAATCTTACTTTTATTGTGTCTCAGATGGCCGAAGGAATGAAGATACAAGGACCGATTGTATGTGGTGTATGTTCTATCCAAGGACACCCTTCGGAAAAATGCCCTCAATTGATTGGGAATGGGGGATGGGAGAGTGCAAATGCCATTGGATTTCCAAGCCACAATCAACCAAGGAATGATCCATATTCCAACACATACAATCCGGGTTGGAGAGACCATCCAAACTTCAAGTGGAGGGAGCCTCAACAACCTCAACAACAAGGAGGCTTTAGACAACAACCCCCAGGGTTCTACACCAAGCCATTCGGCCCCAATCCAAACCAAGCACAACCTGCCCAAAACAATCAAGGTACGTCGTTGGGCAATGAAACACTTCTTAAATTACTTACCAATTTGTCTCAGGGGCAAGAGGATCAAACCAAAGCCATGCAAAACCAAGACAAAAGGGTGGATCACTTGGAGAAACAAATTGGGCAGATTGCGGAATTTGTAGGACAATTCCGAGACAAAGGCAAGCTCCCTAGCTCAACCATTGTCAATCCAAGGGGAGGGTGCGAATCTGCCAAGGCAATCATGTTGAGAAGTGGTAAGGAGGTCGGAACCACCTCAAGGCCATCCAAAACAAGTCAAGAAGAGGACATGTTGCCGCAGCCTCCTATTGTGCCAAAACCGTCCAACACGCCTAAGGTAAGTCCAAATTCGACTTTGTCAAGTTCTATTCCACTAAACGTGCCCTTTCCTGGCAGGTTTAGGCAAACAAAGAAGGAGGAGCATGAGAAGGACATTCTTGAGACGTTTAGGAAAGTTCAAGTCAATATCCCGCTCCTAGATGCCATAAAGCAAGTGCCCAAATACGCTAAGTTCTTGAAGGAATTGTGCACTACAAGGAAGAGGGCGTCACATAAAGAGGTAGTAAGGGTAAGTGAGAACGTTTCCGCTGTTCTACAAAGAAAGTTACCACCAAAGTGCAAAGATCCAGGTAGCTTTACAATCCCTTGTATTATTGGTCAAACTAAGTTCGAACATGCTATGTTAGACTTAGGAGCTTCAATTAACGTCATGCCATACTCTATTTATGCTTCAATGAACCTTGGCGAATTGAAAAATGATGGTGTGGTTATTCAGTTGGCCGATAGATCTAATGCCTATCCAAAGGGCGTATTGGAAGATGTCTTAGTGCAGGTGAATGATTTGATCTTCCCGGCGGATTTCTATGTCCTTGAAATGGAGGAAACCACCCATGCTCCATCCTTGCCGATTCTTCTTGGGAGGCCATTCATGAAGACGGCCCGAACTAAGATAGACGTGTTTAAAGGCACTTTAACAATGGAATTCGATGGGGAAGTGATTGATTTTAATATTTCTGAAACTATGAGATTTCCTAATGATGATCACTCATGTTTCTCTATTGATATTCTTGATTCTTTGGCGCAGGCACACCTTGATCAATTACATGGCGATGCACTTGAAACAGTCATTACAAATGGCATCGAAATGAAGGTTCACATGGATGTCACCATAACAAACCACGGCACACAATTGAACACCCATGCCGTGGCCTTTGATGAAGATGTAATTGAGACCGTGGCAGCCCTAGAGTCATTGCCACGGCTCCAAGGTAAGTTCCCTAGTTCAATTTCAATCCCAATTTCGACTGATAAGTTGCTTCCTTCTATAGAACAACCACCTACACTCGAGCTCAAACCGTTGCCAAATCACTTGAAGTATGTGTTTTTGGGCGAGCAAGACACATTGCCCGTCATTATAGCTTCATCACTCACAGCACAAGAGGAGGAGAAGTTGGTGAGGGTTCTCAAAGAGCACAAGACGGCAATAGGGTGGACTTTGGCCGACATCAAGGGTATAAGTCCTACCACGTGCATGCATCGAATTCTCATGGAAGAAGGCGCCAAACCATCAAGGGAAGCCCAACGTCGACTCAACCCACCAATGATGGAAGTAGTGAAGAAGGAAATCATCAAATTGCTTGATTGTGGCGTCATCTATCCCATCTCGGATAGTTGTTGGGTTTCACCGGTCCAAGTGGTTCCCAAGAAGTCCGGAGTCACGGTGGTGAAAAATGAAGAAGATGAACTTGTGCCTACACGCATTCAAACCGGTTGGAGGGTGTGCATTGACTATAGGAAGCTAAATGCAGCAACAAGGAAAGATCACTTCCCTTTGCCATTCATTGATCAAATGCTTGAAAGGTTAGCCGGTCATTCTTTTTATTGCTTTCTTGATGGTTATTCGGGATATAATCAAATTGTCATAGCGCCGGATGATCAAGAAAAGACCACCTTTACTTGTCCATTTGGTACTTTTGCATATCGTCGTATGCCATTTGGTTTATGCAATGCACCGGCCACTTTCCAACGATGCATGGTAAGTATCTTCTCTGATTATGTTGAAAAGATAATTGAAGTATTTATGGACGATTTTAGTGTGTTTGGAGACTCATTTGATGCTTGTTTGCATAATCTCACTTTAATCTTGAAAAGATGCATGGAAACTAACCTTGTTTTGAATTGGGAAAAATGTCATTTTATGGTTAAACAAGGTATAGTTTTGGGTCATATCATCTCTGAAAAAGGAATTGAAGTTGATAAGTCTAAAATAGATCTTGTACGTCACTTACCCTCTCCTACTTCGGTTAGAGAGGTCCGTTCTTTTCTTGGCCATGCAGGATTCTATAGGCGATTTATCAAGGATTTTTCTAAGATTGCACAACCACTATGCCGTCTCCTACAAAAAGAAGTGGCGTTTGAATTCACTAAGGAGTGCACGGCATCATTCAACCAACTCAAGGAGTTGTTGACCACGGCACCCATTATTGTTCCCCCGGATTGGAGCCTCCCGTTCGAGCTTATGTGTGATGCGTCCGACTATGCTTTAGGAGCAGTTGTAGGACAAAGAAAGGACAAGAGGCCGCATGTCATCTACTACGCCTCACGGACGTTGAATGATGCTCAACTTAATTATTCGACAACCGAAAAAGAACTCTTGGCTATTGTATTTGCATTAGATAAGTTTAGATCATATCTTCTTGGTACTAAAGTAATTGTTTTCACTGACCATGCAGCCTTGAAGTATCTTCTCACCAAAAAGGAGGCTAAGCCAAGACTCATTCGTTGGATGCTCCTACTTCAAGAGTTCGATCTTGAAATCCGAGACAAGAAAGGGTGTGAAAACGTGGTGGCTGACCACCTAAGTAGAATGGTGCGTGAGGAAGAGTCCACCCCCATTTTAGAAACGTTTCCGGATGAGCAACTTTTGTCCATTGAGGTAAGAACCCCTTGGTATGCCGATTTGGTAAATTTCTTGGTGTCTAAGCAAGTTCCTAGTACCCTAAACAAGTTCCAACGTGATAAACTTGTTCATGATGCACGTTTTTATGTTTGGGATGATCCATATTTATGGAAATTCTGCCCAGATCAGATTGTGCGTAGATGTGTGCCCGAATCTGAATTTAATTCCATTCTTACATTCTGCCATACTTATGCATGTGGGGGACATTTTGGCACCCAAAGGACAGCCCTAAAGGTGTTACAATCTGGATTTTATTGGCCTAATCTCTTTAAAGACGCTAAAATGTTTTGTTTAACATGCGATAAGTGTCAAAGAACAGGTAACATAGGGCCTAAGGACCAAATGCCACAACAATCTCTCTCCTTTGTGGAAATTTTTGATGTTTGGGGTATTGATTTCATGGGCCCCTTCCCTCCATCTTTTGGTTTCACTTATATCTTGCTAGCTGTCGATTATGTTTCCAAATGGGTGGAAGCCAAAGCCACCCGTACTAACGATTCTAAGGTTGTTGCAGATTTTGTGAAATCTAATATTTTTGCTAGGTTTGGGATGCCACGAGTTTTAATAAGTGATGGGGGTTCTCACTTTCGTAACCGCACCATTGAAGCTTTGCTCAAGAAGTACAACGTTACTCATAAGGTTTCCACACCTTATCACCCTCAAACTAATGGGCAAGCGGAGGTTTCAAATAGGGAGATCAAACAAGTCCTAGAGAAAACCGTGGGACCCTCAAGAAGAGATTGGAGTTTGCGCTTGGACGATGCATTGTGGGCCTATCGTACGGCTTACAAAACTCCCCTTGGCATGTCACCTTTTCGGCTTATATATGGTAAGCCATGTCATTTGCCCGTTGAGTTAGAGCACAAGGCACATTGGGCTGTGAAAACCTTCAATTTGGACATAGACGCTGCTGGAGTTCATAGGAAGCTCCAATTAGATGAACTTGAGGAGATTAGGAACGAGGCTTACGAGAATGCTCGCATCTACAAGGACAAAACGAAGGCTTATCATGATAAGATGCTTCGTACCAAAACGTTCTCCAAGGGCCAGAAAGTGTTGCTTTTTGATTCAAGACTTCGGTTATTCCCTGGTAAGTTACGTTCCAAATGGATTGGACCTCTTGTTGTTACTAATGTTTTTCCTCATGGTGCAGTCCAAGTCCAAAGCTTAAAAAGTGGCCACGAGTTCAAGGTGAACGGACATAGATTGAAGCCATACTATGAGAACTTTGTGGAGCATGTTGTGGAAGAACTTCCCTTGGGTACCGTGGGCTCCAATCTGGAGTGATTTGGGTTCTTCGTCCGGCTGTACGACGTTAAAGCAAGCGCTACTTGGGAGGCAACCCATGCATTTAACAAAAGAAGACCTAGAATGCACTCCAATTCCAGATTTGCGTTCCTAAACTCTTCTCTTTGTTGCTATTTCGTTTCTGCCATGTTAGGTTGTTTAGTTGCTTTTTGTGTGTTTACTTATGATTTGTGTGAATCTAAGCTTAAAACATTGAGGACAATGTTTGATTTAAGTGTGGGGGGGTAACTAAGTTTATTTAATGCAAATTCGTGGGATTTTATCACCCATTACTTAAAATGTTGTTCCTTGCTGTTTTAAGGTGTTTTTAAGTTGTTTTAGAGTGTTTTAGTATGTTTTGTTTTTATAACTCCGAAAATCACATAAAAATTTGAAAAACATGTTTTAAAAAGCCTAAAAAGAGTGTTTTGAGTCGTTTTTGTGTGTTTGTGTTTTAGGGTACCTTCCAACACAATGATGAGGATTTGGTTTTAAATTACATGACTATTATAGAATGTTGTAAACATGGCTGGAAGATGATTTATGCTTTGGTTTATGCTTGGTTATGGTTATAGCTTATGAATTCACATGTAATTACAAAGAGAAAATCTGTTCTTTTTTGTAACATGCTTGAACGAAGGAACTTAAACTAAAGCTACATCCTTGTGAGACTTGAGTCTATAACGTTCTTTGGAGAGTATAAATCTGTGATTTCTTGTTTTCTAAAGTCGTTGCATGATCTCATCATTCTTTGCTTGGTTGCTACTTGGAATGCATTTCATTCTAGTTCCAAATACTAGAACTCATGCCCAATTCATTCAAAGCAGGATATTGATTGCATAACATACAATAAGATGAAGTTGTTAGTCAAGCCAAAGCCAAAAAGCCTATCCCTTTTCACATGTATTGTAGGATTACCCCTTTTGAGCCTTTTCAAGCTTATTTTCTTTGTTAAACCACATTATCCTCACCTAGCTTAGATTAGGACTTTCCATACCCTTGTTCTTAAAGGATAGTGAAGCATGACTTAGAATGAACTCCTTTTGATCAATATATTGCAGAAAACGAGTGTGGGGGAAGATAATAAGGCACGGCAAAGAAGAAAAAAAAAGAAAAAAAAGAAAAAGAAAAAAAGTGGTGAAAAGAAAGAAAAAGAGTTGAAAAAGAAGTAAGAATGATCTCACAAGTGTTGGTTATTGAAGGAAGGGTCCAAAAGAGTGAATTTGACCCTAATTGTGCATGAATCTTCCCTTGTGTTTAAAAGTTGATTTCTGCCATTAAAAGTGAGTTTAAGTGTCAATCTCATTACTTTGCTTCCTATTGCTTTAAGAACCTTTGTTTGTCCTTTGCTTTTCCTTGTTAGCCATTACCCTTAGCCCCGTTACAACCCTCAACTTCTATCTTGATGTTATGTATTCAATATGTGGAGTTTGAATTTGGTATGAGCATATGGAATCACTGGTTCTCGTTCTAAGTAGTAGCATTCCATTCATGAGATCATATTCATGTCATTGTCGTAAATCCAGAAAATGCTTTCTTTGATATAACATATGTGAGTGTTAGAATTCATATTTACATCAATCTTCTCACATATACCTAGTGTAGGGTGTGAAGTTAGAAAATCTGTGTGAAAATAGAGTGCATTCTAGTAAGGAATTGAGGAAATTCTCTAAGGCATGTTACAACATTCCAAATGTGTTTTAATTGATTAAATGCGAACTAGTGAATGGTAACTATGATTAAGTGTTTGTTGAAGTGTAAAGAAAGCTAATTGTTGTGGGAATGATGTTCTATATTGTGTCATGTTCGTTTGAAATCCCTGAGATACATGTTGGAAGGTTTAGATTGTGTTTTGTTTTGTTTTTGGTTTCTTTTGTTTTGTTTTGCTCGAGGACTAGCAAAAGCTAAGTGTGGGGGAATTTGATAGGAGCATATTTAGGCGACTTACTTAGCTTGTTTTCGTGCATTTATATTGTTAATTCATAGTTGTTTTAGTTGTTTAAGCCATTTTCGTGTGTTTTTAGGTTCATATGGCTAAGGAAGCAAAAAGATGCATTTTGGAGCATTTTGGAGCAAAATTGGACTTGGAATGGATAGCTTATGTTTGGAGCAAAAGGAAGGGCTTTGTGACCTGATTTGCAAGCTGTGAAAACAAGAAAAAAAAACACTCAAAACACATGCCATATGTGGAAATACCATTTACATCAGATTTGAGCCATTTAACTTACCTTAAATACTTACCTTGTTTGTCATCCTCTCAGCCATATTTTAAAGTAATGAAAACCTGAATTGGAGGTGGAAAATGAGGAAACAAAGTTCAAAACAAATGCCATTCTCTTTGAATCAGATTCTAGCCTTTTATACACACTTCATTCCAGCCACTCCACATGCATTTCCAACCCACATGCACCTTTAATCATTCAACCATGCAGCCACACATTCACCCACATGCATTTCCACCCACATGCTCTCCCAATTCATCATTGCAGCCACATATCCATCCCACTTCATCATTTCAGTCACCAAAACACCCACATGCATTCCTAATCACCCTTCCACACAACTTGCCTTCATTCATTCAGAAAATACACCCCTTGCCGTGGCTTTCCACCATTCCACACCATCATTTCAGCACATGCACTTCCCCCTTTCTTTAATCCATTGCAGCCACATGCAATTCCCACTCCAGATTTTCAGCCATCCCAATTCATCATTGCACATCAACATATTTCAGCACACTCCACATGCATTTCCACAATCACATTCACTTCATCATTGCACCACAAATCAGCCACACATTCACCCACATGCACCCTTTCATTTCTGTCAAAGCACATGCACTCCCACCCTTTAATCACATGCACAAATCAGCCACATGCATCTCCCATCACCATTTCAGATTTCCACCAAGTTCCTAGCTGTCATGTTCCCCCCATTTCACCTATAAATAAGCATCCATTGCATTCATTCTCATTCACTCTTCCATATTCAGAAAACCATCTCATATACACATCCATTCACGCCAGAAATTCATGCTCTCTCTCTAACACAGCCATACTTCACCATTCTTCATATTTTCTGCCCAAAAACACTCCTTGCCTTCCCCTACATCCATCCCTACCCTAAACACATCATTCTACATCATCCATAACCCCCAAAACTCACCAAAACCCCTTGTGCTGCAGCAACTAAAGGAGAAGAGGCCTAAACGTTCATACAATTCAAGATTGAGTTGTTGGGATTTTTAGGTGTTCTTCGTTCTTGTTTTCAATGTTTACCTTGTTATTACTATCTAAGTTTGTTGTAATCATGAGTGGCTAAACCCCTAATTAGTTAGGGGAAAATTTGAAGCCATGAACATGTTTGAAATATGAATTGATTTCTTCCAATTGTGATTTGTTAAGTTATGATTGCAATTCAATTATCATGTTTATTAAAAACTTGTTTTTGTATGTTGATTAGGGATGCATACTTAGTCTTCATGCATAAACTCGATGCTAGTTTATAAACGAGTTTCACCTAATCGTCACAAGTTTATAAACATGAGTAGTGAAGGTTGTTAGTCACAACCGCGTTAATTGAATTCTTGGCAAGAGTATCATGCATTCATAGTTACAATTGCCTCGTCAACACTTATAATTCTCATAGAGCATAATGATCTCTCATTGTATCTCTTCTATGCATTCATGTTGAGAACCATTGGAGAATGATTTGAATTGTCGCATGCATCATCCAATTCAATAACATAAGGAAAATTTGAGAGTTAATTAGTGCATCACGGTTAACTTGGGGTGTTGAGCATCATAGATAATGAAAAGCAATTGGAGAATCGATTCATATATAAATGTGTCATGTGTGGAGAATGGACCTCTAACTAATCCATCCATCATCTTGTTTCTCAAATCCGTTTATACAATCTGCCTAGTTTATTAACTTGTTTTATTTAATTTAATTTCGTCAAAACCTTAATCCCCCTTTACTTTAGTGTCCAACTTAGTTAGAAAGTGTCTTAGTTTGTGTTTTTAAGTGTTTTGATTCAATTTGTTACACAAATTCGTCCAAATTCACCAAAGTGTCCAAAACTGCCCAGAAAGTGTTTTTAAGGCAGTTTTGAGTGTTTTGGGTGATGTTTGAGTCTTTTGGTTTGTTTTAGTGTTTTAAAGTTTAGTTTTGCATTCTTTGAGTCTAGTAAGTGTTTTATATTGTGTTCTTACGTTTTTGAGTCAATTTCACATTGATTAGCATCCCTAGTTAATCCCTGGTCTAGAACGATCCCTATTTGCTCATTTACTACAATTGTCATCCATAGGGTTTAATTTGTGTGTTTAATTATTTTCGCATCATCATGTTCCCCCCATTTCACCTATAAATAAGCATGCATTACACCTCAATTCATTCAATTCGTCCATATTCAGAAAATCATCCAAAACACCACTCCAACCACTCCCCATCCCTCCAAAACACTTCACACTATCCCAAAACTCACCTTAGACCTTGTGATACAACAACGAGGAAGAGAAGAGTGCCTAAACGTTCATACAATTCAAGTTTGAGTTGTTGGAATGTTTAGGTGTTTCTTTGATCTCAATGTTTAAATTTGATGCGAGAATTATACGCACACAAATTAAACCCTCTTTTTGACAATTGTAGTAAGTAGGGATCGTTCTGGACCGGGGATTAGGAGGGATTGTTAATCACTTGGATTTGACTCAAAAACGTAAAAACGTAATATAAAACACTAAACTAGACTCAAAGAATGTAAAACTAAACTTTAAAACACTAAAACAAACCAAAAGACTCAAAACAACACAAACACACTCAAATCTGCCTAAAAACCACTTTCTGGGCAGATTTGAGTACAAACACAAATTTGGACGAAATTGGGAAATAAATTTAATCAAAACTCTTAAAAACACAAACTAAGATACTTTCTAACTAATTTGACATTAAAGTAAAGGGGGATTGAGTTTTATACGAAATTAAGCTAAAATGTACAGATTGTAAATTAAAGCAAAATGTAAATGTGAATGTGATAGAATGAATGGAATGAAGGCTAGCTAAGGGGTTCATCTCCATACATGTTATACTTGCACAATAAAACGATTTCCAATTGCATTTCAATAAATCATTAATTCTCAACACTCCAAGTTAACCGTGATGCACTAATTAACCTTCAAATCTTCCTAACGTTATTGAATTGGATGATTGCATACGACAACCCAAAACATTCCCCACAAGTCCCCTACATGATTGCATAATAGAGATACAAGCAAGAATCATTACGCTCTATGAAAATTATAAGTGTTGACGGGGCATTCGTTACTATGATTGCATGAAACTTATGCCAAGAATTCGTTTAACGCGATTGTTTATAAGCAACCTCCACTACTTGTGAATATAAGTTCGTAACTATTAGGTGAAACTCACTTATATTCTAGCGTCATATTTATGCATGAAAATTAAGCGCGCATTCTCAATAAACATAGATAAATAAGTTATCAATCAAACGGTTAAACAAATTGAATCCACAACTTATGAAACACAATTAGAAGTAATCAAATCAAAATGCAAGCATAAACATATATTTTGAATCCCCCCCTAGCCAAGGGGGGGTTTAGTTCCTCATAACTTTGAAATCAAAGAAACACCTAAACATTCCAACAACTCAAACTTGAATTGTATGAACGTTTAGGCACTCTTCTCTTCCATTCCTCATACGTACAAAACAAAGATAATTGAATTTAAACATTGAGATCAAAGAAACACCTAAACATTCCAACAACTCAAACTTGAATTGTATGAACGTTTAGGCACTCTTCTCTTCCTAGTTGTTGTAGCACAAGGTCTAAGGATAGTTTGATGGTGTGAATGGTTTGGGGAGTGATGGAAATGGAAGAGGAGTGGTGTTTGGATTTGTAGGGAATTGGTGGAATTGCACGGCAAAGGGGGAGGGATTTTGGTGAATTTCTGAATATGGGAATGAATGAAATGTGTATGAATGAGTGTGTGAATGAGTGTGAATGAATTGTGGCTGAAATGCATGCTTATTTATAGGTAAATAAGAGGGAACATGACAGCTAGGAGGTGGGTGGAAATCTGAAATGGTGATGGGAGATGCATGTGGCTGATTTATGCATGTGATTAAAGCTAGAGTGATGATGATGAATGCATGTGCAAAGGAAGTGGATTTTCTGCAAATGCAAGATGAATGTGCATGGCTGAAAATGCATGTGAAAGCATGTGAATTAAATGGATGTGGGTGGCTGCAATGATGAAGTGAATAAAGGGTGCATGTGGGTTAATTAATTAAAGGGAGTGCATGTGGGTGCAAGGTGTGAATGATTATGAGTGCATGTGCAATGTTTTAAAGGATGGAATGCATGTGAATATGCTAGAAATCTGATGGGAATAAATGATTAAATGTGAATGGCTGATTAGAATCTAGGGTGCATGTGGGTTAGAAATGCATGTGGGTGAATGTTTGAATGATTAAAGGGGAAACATGACAGCTAGGTTGGTTGGTGGCTGCCATGGAGGTGTGGAATGATGGAATTGCACAAGGGGAATGCATGTGCACGGTTTTGGTGTGGAGAAATGATTATGGATGCATGTGTTGAATGATTTCTTGGTGAGGGATGTGGAGTGGCTGGAATGATGAAAGAATAAAGGGTGCATGTGGGTTAATTAATTAAAGGGAGTGCATGTGCAATGTTGTTGTTGGTGCAATGATGGAGGAACAAGTGCATGTGGCTGAAATGTGGAAGGTGTGTGGCTACTTCAAGTAGGAATCCTTGTGACATCAACTCTTCAATTTCGTCCATTCCTTTTGCTCCAAGTATAAGTTATCCCTTCCAAGTCCAATTTTGCTCCAAAATGCTCCAAAATGCATCTTTTTGCTTCCTTAGCCACATGAACCTAAAAACACACGAAAATGGCTTAAACGCCAAAAACAACTATGAATTAACAATATAAATGCACGAAAACAAGCTAAGTAAGTCGCCTAAATATGCTCCTATCAAAATTCAATTCTCTTTGTTTTGTACGTATGAGGAATGGAAGAGAAGAGTGCCTAAACGTTCATACAATTCAAGTTTGAGTTGTTGGAATGTTTAGGTGTTTCTTTGATTTCAAAGTTATGAGGAACTAAACCCCCCCTTGGCTAGGGGGGGATTCGAAATATATGTTTATGCTTGCATTTTGATTTGATTACTTCTAATTGCGTTTCATAAGTTGTGGATTCAATTTGTTTAACCGTTTGATTGATAACTTATTTATGTATGTTTATTGAGAATGCGCGCTTAATTTTCATGCATGAATATGACGCTAGAATATAAGTGAGTTTCACCTAATAGTTACGAACTTATATTCGCAAGTAGTGGAGGTTGCTTATAAACAATCGCGTTAAACAAATTCTTGGCATAAGTTTCATGCGTATTCCATAGCAACGAATGCCTCGTCAACACTTATAATTTTCATAGAGCGTAATGATTCTTGCTTGTATCTCTATTATGCAATCATGTAGAGGACTTGCGGGGAATGTTTTGGGTTGTCGTATGCAATCATCCAATCCAATAACATTAGGAAGATTTGAAAGTTAATTTAAGCGGACCTAATTAACTTGGAGCGTTGAGAATTCATGGTTTATTGAAATGCAATTGGAAATCGTTTTATTATGCAAGTGTAACATGTATGGAGATGAACCCCTTAGCTATTCTATCATCCATTCATTCCATTCCATTCAAATTCGTTTTACAATCTGTTTAGTTTATTAACTTGTTTTGTTATTTCAATTTTCGTATAAACCTAAATCCCCCTTTACTTTAATGTCCAATTTAGTTAGAAAGTATCTTAGTTTGTGTTTTTAAGAGTTTGATTAAATTTATTTCCCAATTTCGTCCAAATTCACCAAAGTGCTCAAAACTGCCCAGAAAGTGTTTTTAAGGCAGTTTTGAGTGTTTTGGGTGATGTTTGAGTCTTTTGGTTTGTTTTAGTGTTTTAAGCGTTTAGCTTCACATTCCTTGAGTTTAGTTTAGTGTTTTAAACTTTATTTTACGTTTTTGAGTCAGTTTCCAAGTGATTTGCAATCCCTCCTAATCCCCGGTTAAGAACGATCCCTACTTATACTTATACTACAATTGTCAAAAATAGGGTTTAATTTGTGTGCGTATAAATCTCGCATCATATGTTTAGTTGCTTTTAGTGTGTTTACTTATGTTTTGTGTGAATCTATGCTTAAAACATTGTGGACAATGTTTGATTTAAGTGTGTGTGGGGGGGGGGGGGGGGGGGTAACTAAGTATATTTAATGCAAATTCGTGGGATTTTATCACCCATAACTTCAAATGTTGTTCCTTGCTGTTTTAAGGTGTTTTAAGTTGTTTTAGAGTATTTTAGTATGTTTTATTTTTATAACTCCAAAAATCACGTAAAAATTTGAAAAACATGTTTTAAAAAGCCTAAAAAGAGTGTTTTGAGTCGTTTTTGTGTGTTTGTATCTTAGGGTACCTTCCAACACAAAGATAAGGATTTGGTTTGTAATTGCATGACTGTTAAAAAGAGTTATAAACATGGATGAAAGTTTGATTTACTCTTGGTATATGCTTGGTTATGGTTATAATGTATGACTTTGATAGGAGCATATTCATGCGACTTAAATGGCTTGTTCTCGTGCATTTACGTTATGTTTCTCTAGTTATTTTAGTCCTTTATGCTTCTTTTGTGTGTTTTCAGGTTCTAAGGGCTTAGGGAGCAAGAAAGTGCATTTTGAGGCTATTTGGAGCATTTTTGGGCATGGATTGGATAGCTGAATCATGGTGCAAAGAGGATGGACGAAATTGAAGCCTTGCATGCTCTTTAGGACATAAAACAAAGGGCCTAGCCCAATCAAACAATCCTTTGAGCCATGCAAAACCCCTAGCCCAATCAAACAATCCTTTGAGCCATGCAAAAATCAAACAATCCATCAATTCACATGCAAAACCACCATTCACACACATGCACCCAAACACTTCCTTGTTGCCGTGCCTTTCCCTTCCACTTTCCAACCTTTCCAAATGCAATTTCATCAACACATGCATTATTTATTCACTCTTCATCATTGCACTCATCACCAAAGAACTCCCCACCATTGCCGTGCATTCCCCCTAACTCCATCCATCCTCCACACCTTTCCAACCTAGCCACATCCTTTAATCATCCCCCTGATGCGAGATTTATACGCACACAAATTAAACCCTCTTTTCGTCAAATTGTAGTATATTTATAAGTAGGGATCGTTCTTAACCGGGGATTAGGAGGGATTGTTAACCACTTGGATTTGACTCAAAAACGTAAAATAACAATATGAAACACTATACTAGACTCAAAGAATGCAAAACTAAACTTTAAAACACTAAGACAAACCAAAAGACTCAAAACAACACAAACACACTCAAATCTGCCTAAAAACCACTTTCTGGGCAGATTTGAGCACAAACACAAATTTGGACGAAATTAAGTAATAACTTGACTCAAGAACGTAAAAACACAATATAAAACACTAAACTAACTCAAAGAATGCAAAACTAAACTTTAAAACACTAAGACAAACCAAAAGACTCAAAACAACACAAACACACTCAAATCTGCCTAAAAACCACTTTCTGGGCAGATTTGAGCACAAACACAAATTTGGACGAAATTAAGTAATAACTTGACTCAAGAACGTAAAAACACAATATAAAACACTAAACTAACTCAAAGAATGCAAAACTAAACTTTAAAACACTAAGACAAACCAAAAGACTCAAAACAACACAAACACACTCAAATCTGCCTAAAAACCACTTTCTGGGCAGATTTGAGCACAAACACAAATTTGGACGAAATTAAGTAATAACTTGACTCAAGAACGTAAAAACACAATATAAAACACTAAACTAACTCAAAGAATGTAAAACTAATCACTTAAAACATTAAAACAAACCAAAAGACTCAAACATCACCCAAAACACTCAAAACTGCCTTAAAATCACTTTCTGGGCAGTTTTGAGCACTTTGGTGAATTTGGACGAAATTGGGAAATAAAATGAATCAAAACACTCATAAACACAAACTAAAACACTTTCTAACTAAATTGGACATTAAAGTAAAGGGGGATTTAGATTTATACGAAAATTAACTAAAATGCACAGATTCAAATTAAAGCAAAATGTAAATGTGAATGTGTGATAGAATTTGAATGGAATGAAGGCTAGCTAAGGGGTTCATCTCCATACATGTTATACTTGCATAATAAAATGATTTCCAATTGCATTTCAATAAACCATGAAACTCAACACCCCGGGTTAACCGTGATGCACTAATTAACCTTCAAATATTCCTAACGTTATTGAATTGGATGGGTTAGCGCATACAACAATTCAAAACATTCCCCACAAGTCCCCTACATGATTGCATAATAGAGATACAAGCAAGAATCATTACGCTCTATGAAAATTATAAGTGTTGACGAGGCATTCGTTACTATGGATTGCATGAAACTTATGCCAAGAATTCATTTAACGCGATTGTTTATAAGCAACCTCCACTACTTGTGAATATAAGTTCATAACTATTAGGTGAAACTCACTTATATTCTAGCGTCATATTCATGCATGAAAATTAAGCGTGCACTCTCAATGAACATACATAAATAAGTTATCAATCAAACAGTTAAACGAATTGAATCCACAACTTATAAAACGCAATTAGAAGTATTCAAATCAAAATGCAAGCATAAACATATATTCGAATCACCCCCTAACCAAGGGGGTTTAGTTCCTCATGGTACAAAACAAAGAGAATCAAAGAAACACCTAAACATTCCAACAACTCAAACTTGAATTGTATGAACGTTTAGGCCCTCTTATCTTCCATTCCTCATTCGTACAAAACAAAGAGTATTGAAATTAAACATTGAAATCAAAGAAGCACCTAAACATTCCAACAACTCAAACTTGAATTGTATGAACGTTTAGGCACTCTTCTCTTCCTCTTCGTTGTAGCACAAGGTCTAAGGATAGTTTGATGGTGTGAATGGTTTGGGTAGTGGTGGAGGAATGGAAGGATGGTGTTTGGATTGTAAGGGAGAGCATGGCACAAGGGAGTTTGATGGTCTACATTTCTGCAATGGATGAGTGTATGGAAGAGTGTTTGGAATGGGTGAATTTCTGGCACAAAGGCCTTATTTCTGTGGTGAATGGATTGTGTATGAATGAGTGTGAATGAATGAGTATTTATAGGTGAAATGGGGGGAACATGACAGCTAGGTTGCATGTGCACATGTTGGTTGAATGATTATGAGTGCATGTGGCTGAAATAGCATGTGGAATGGCTGGAAATGCAAGGAGAAGGCATGTGCACGGTTTTGGGAGAGAATGGGAGTGCAAGTGGCTGAAATGTTAGAGGAACAAGTGCATGTGGCTGCATTGTGGTGCAATGATGGAGGAACAATCTGAAAATGCAAGGTGAATGTGCATGTGATTAAATTAAAAGATGGAATGCATGTGAATGACAGCTAGATATGTTGATGAATGCATGTGACTTGTTTGTGGTGAGTGAATGCATGTGCAAAGCTTTTTGGGAGAAAGGTGGATGAATGTACATGTGACTTAGGTTGTGAAATCTGATGGAATGATGAAGTGGCTGAAATGATGAAATGAATGCATGTGTTGAATGATTAAAGTGCATGTGCAATGTTTTAAAGGATGGAATGATGGAGGAACAAGTGCATGTGAATGCATGGTGATAGCATGTGCACGGTTTTGGTTGGAATGATGGCAGATTGTGAAAACATGTGAATGCATGTGTTTGATGAATGATAAGTGGTGAATGATATGATAAGTGATAAGTGGTGAATGATAAGATAAGTGATAAGTGGTGAATGATAAGTGATGAATGATAAGTGATTATGATAAGTAATGGGAGCATGTGAGAGAATGAATAATGAATGCATGTGTATGGTTTTGGGAGAAAGGTGGAGATGCACGGCATAAGGGAATTGGAAAGGTTTAAATGTCCTAAAACTAAAGGGAACAAAGTTCCAACACTTTGGTCTTCAATTTCGTCCAACATTTTGGCGCCAAGCATAAGCTATCCATCCTTAGCCCAAAAGTGCTCCAAAAGTCTCCAAAATGCATCTTTTTGCTCCTTTAGCCCTTTGGACCTACAAACACACGAAAATAGCTTAAAGGACTAAAATAACTAAAGAAACATAACGTAAATGCACGAGAACAAGCCATTTAAGTCGCATGAATATGCTCCTATCACCCCCCTTTAAGTTATGATTTTATTTCCTAACCCTACATGCATTATTTATTAACTCTTCATCATGCATCCACATTTTAAATCATCAAAAACTTCACCCTTTGTCGTGGCCTTCATTCCCATTTCAGCATTCACATGTTTTTCCAACTCATCCACAAGCCTTTGCCGTGGCCTTCATTCCTAGCATTTCCAGCTTTTCCCTTTACATTTCACATGCATTCACACACACCTCACACAAACAACATTCACATGCAAACACATGCTTTCCCAACAAACAAAACAGCCAACACATGCACCAAAACAAGCATTGCCGTAGGTTCCCTTGCACTTTCCAGCATTCCCCTTGTGCAATTCCAGCTTTCCACCCACTTTCCTAGCTGTTTTTCACATGCATTGCAGCCACATTCTCAACCTTTCTCTCCCTATAAAAACCACACACACTTCATTCAATTGGAACCATTCACTCTCCACCTTCATACCACAACACAAACACTTCCCCATTCCATGCCGTGAGTCTTCCTTATAATCCAAACACCACTCCTCTTCCATTTCCATCACTCCCCAACCATTCACACCATCAAACTATCCTTAGACCTCGTGCTACAACAAAGAGGAAGAGAAGCGGGCCTAAACGTTCATACAATTCAAGTTTGAGTTGTTGGAATGTTTAGGTGTTTCTTTTCCTTCGAATTCAATGTTTAATTTCAATTCTCTTTGTTTTGTACTATGAGGAACTAAACCCCCCTTGGCTAGGGGGGGATTCGAAATAAATGTTTATGTTTGCATTTTGATTTGATTACTTCTAATTGTGTTTCATAAGTTGTGGTTTCAATTCGTTTAACTGTTTGATTGATAACTTATTTATGTATGTTTATTGAGAGTGCACACTTAATTTCCATGCATAATATTGATTGAGAGTGCACACTTATTTATGTATGTTTATTGAGAGTGCACACTTATATCCGTTTCATTCAAAGCATGATATTGATTGCATAACATACAATAAGATGAAGTTGTTAGTCAAGCCAAAGCCAAAAAGCCTATCCCTTTTCACATGTATTGTAGGATTACCCCTTTTGAGCCTTTTCAAGCTTATTTTCTTTGTTAACCCCTTGTTCTTAAAGGATAGTGAAGCATGACTTAGAATGAACTCCTTTTGATCAATATACTGCAGAAAATAAGTGTGGGGGAAGATAATAGGGCACGGCCAAAGAATGAAATAAAGAAAAAAATTGTTGAAAAGAAAGAAAAAAAAAAGAGTTGAAAAATAAGTGAGAATGATCTCACAAGCATTGGTTATTGAAACTAGGGTCCAAAAGAGTGAATTTGACCCTAGTTGTTGCATGAATCTTCCCTTGTGTTTAAAAGTTGATTTCTGCCATTAAAAGTGAGTTTAAGTGTCAATTTCATTACTTCGCTTCCTATTACCTTTGTTTTACTTTACCTTTCTTTGTTAAACCATTACCCTTAGCCCCGTTACAACCCTCAACTTCTATCTTGATGTTATGTATTTAATATGTGGAGTTTGGAATTGATATGAGCTTATGGAATCCCTGGTTCTCATTCTAAGTAGTAGCATTCCATTCATGAGATCATATTCATGTCATTATCGTAAATCCAGAAAATGCTTTCTTTGTTATAACATATGTGAGATGCTAGTCTTTCATGTTTACATCAATCTCTCACATATAACTAGTGTAGGTGATGCGAGATTTATACGCACACAAATTAAACCCTCTTTTTGTCGATTTGTAGTATAAGTATAAGTAGGGATCGTTCTGGACCGGGGATTATGAGGGATTGCAAATCTCTTGGAAACTTACTCAAAAACGTAAAATAAAGTTTAAAACACTAAACTAGACTCAAAGAATGCAAAATTAAAGTTTAAAACACTAAGACAAACCAAAAACTCAAAATGCTTTAAAAACACAAACTAAATTGAATTCTAACTAAAATGAACATTAAAGCAAAAGGGGGATTGAGGTTTTTACGAAAATTGAAATAACGAAACAAGTTAATAAACTAGACAGAATGTAAATATGAAATTTATGGATGAATGCTAGCTAAGGGGTTCATCTCCATACATGTTACACTTGCATACAAGATTGATTCTCAGTTGGTCTTTCGATAAATTATGAAACTCAATGCTCCAAGTTAATTAGGTTCGCTTAAATTAACTTTCAGATTTCCCTAGATTCGTTGGATTGAATGGAATACGCATTACAACCAAATTATTCTTAATCAAAGTCCCTAACTATGGAATACGCATGATAGAGACATTCAACAAAGATCATTAAGTTCAACGAAAATCATAAACATTGACGAGGCATTCGTTACTATGGAATACGCATGAAACTTATGCCAAGAATTCGTTTAACGCGATTGTTTATAAGCAACCTCCACTACTTGTGAATATAAGTTCATAACGATTAGGTGAAATTCACTTATATTCTAGCGTCATATTTATGCATGAAAATTAAGTGTGCACTCTCAATAAACATACATAAATAGGTTATCAATAAAACAGTTAAACAAATTGAATTCACAACTTATGAAACGTAATTAGAAGTAATCAAATCAAAATGCAAGCATAAACATATATTTCGAATCACCCCCTAGCTAAAGGGGGGTTTAGTACCTCATACAAAACAAAGAGAATTGAAATTAAACATTGAAATCAAAGAAACGCCTAAACATTCCAACAACTCAAACTTGAATTGTATGAACGTTTAGGCTCTCTTCTCTTCCTCTTTATTGTAGCATAAGGTCTAGGGATAATTGGTTTGGGGGATGGAAGTGTGGAATGGAAGAGGAGTGGTGGAGAAGTGGAAGGGGAATGGAAAAATGGTGTTTGGATTATAAGGGGAGAGATGGGAAGCTCACGGCTAGGGAAGGTTAAATGTGTTTGTAATGTGTTGTGTATGAAATGAGATGTTCCTGAATGAATGAATGCAAGGGTATTTATAGGAGTAGTGGAGGGAACATATGGCTATGTCATTTGTAGGTGAAGTAGGTGGATGTTGTAGGTGAAGTAGGTGGATGTTGTAGGTGAAGTGGGTGGATGTTGTAGGTGAAGTAGGTGGATGTTGTAGGTGAAGTGGGTGGATGTTGTAGGTGAAGTAGGTGGATGTTGTAGGTGAAGTGGATGTTCTAGGTGAAGTAGGTGGATGTTATGTTAAGTGATAAGTGATAAGTGATATGATATGTGGTTATGATATGATAAGTGGTTAAGTGGTGATGATAAGTGATAAGTGATTAAGTGATATGATATGTGGTGATGATAAGTGATAAGTGCATGTGGGTTAACTAATGAAGGAAATGCATGTTCAATGACAATGTGTTAGAATGGATGTGTGTTATGCATGGCATGATTGGGATTAGGAAAGGTTTAAATGTCCTAAAACTAAAGAGAACAAGGTTCCAACACTTTGGCTCCAATTAGGTCTTCAATTTCGTCCAACACTTTGGCTTCAAGCATAAGCTATCCGTCCTTAGCCCAAAAGTGCTCCAAAAGTCTCCAAAATGCATCTTTTTGCTCCTTTAGCCCTTTGGACCTACAAACACACGAAAATAGCTTAAAGTACTAAAATAACTAAAGAAACATAACGTAAATGTACGAGAACAAGCTATTTAAGTCGCATGAATATGCTCCTATCAAATACCCCCACACTTATCTTTTGCTAGTCCTCGAGCAAAACAAAACAAAAGAACACGAAACTAGACAAAACGAACAAAACACAACCTACACCTTCCAACAATCGTCTCACGGATTTCCAATGCACAAGACAAGTTAAAAATCATTATTCCCACAGATTTTAGCCATCTTGACACTTAAGTACATTCTTAATCATAGTCACCACATACTAATTCACAATTAAGCATTTAAAACTATATTTTGAATGTAGTAACATGCCTTAGAGAATTTGCTCAATTCCTTACAAGATATGCTCTCGTGTTTTACACAGATTTTCTGACTACACACCCTAAACTAGTTATATGTGAGAAGATTGATGTAATCATAAAAACGAACACTCACATATATGTATTTCAAAGGAAGCAATTTCTGGAGTTAATAAGCATGTTTAGATATGATCTCATGAATGGAATGCTACTACTTAGACGCGAGAACCAGTGATACCATATGCTCATACCAAGTTCAAACTCCACAAATTGAAATACACAACACTGAAGATAGAAGTCAAGGGTTGTAACGGGGCTTGGGGTATGTGGATAACAAAGAAGGGATATGGAAAACAAAGGTTTTTAAAGAAATAGTGAGCAAAGCATTTGAATCAACTTAGAATTCACTTTTGAATGAAAACTCAACTTTTGAACAAAAAGGGAGAATTTAGACAATTTACGCCCAGAATTGGTGTTTTGGAACCTTTCTTCAATCACTTATTCTTTCATTTTTTTTTTTTTTTTTTTTCAAGCTCTTTTTTTTTTTTTTTCTTTCTTTCTTTCTTTTCTCTTTTTTTTTTCTTTTCTTTTGAATCTCAAAACATCAACACTTAAACATTCTCTCCCCCACACTTATTTTCTTTCATAATGTAACTCAAAAGGAATTCAATTAAGTCATGCTCACTATCTTTTAAGAACAAGGGTGGGGATTGTCCTAAACTAGGCTAGGTGAGGAAAATGTGGGTAAACAAAGAATAAAGGCTAAACAAGGCTCAACGGGGTTAAAACTTACAACATATATGAAGTATGGGAAGTAAGGCTATTTGGCTATGGTGGTGGTCACTACACAACTTCTTCTTGAATATGTGTTATGCAAATCAATAACATGCTTTGAATGAAATGGGCATGAGTTCTAGCATTTAGTTCTATCATGATACAATTGCATTCTAAGTAGCAACCAAGCAAGGAATAATGAGATCATTGATAGGAGCATATTTATGCGACTTAAATGGCTTGTTCTCGTACATTTACGTTATGTTTCTTTAGTTATTTTAGTACTTTAAGCTATTTTCGTGTGTTTGTAGGTCCAAAGGGCTAAAGGAGCAAAAAGATGCATTTTGGAGACTTTTGGAGCACTTTTGGGCTAAGGACGGATAGCTTATGCTTGAAGCCAAAGTGTTGGACGAAATTGAAGACCTAATTGGAGCCAAAGTGTTGGAACCTTGTTCTCTTTAGTTTTAGGACATTTAAACCTTTCCTAATCCCAATCATGCCATGCATAACACACATCCATTCTAACACATTATCATCACCACATATCATATCACTTAATCACTTATCACTTATCATCACCACTTAACCACTTATCATATCATAACCACATATCATATCACTTATCACTTATCACTTAACATAACATCCACCTACTTCACCTACAACATCCACTTCACCTACAACATCCACTTCACCTACAACATCCACCTACTTCACCTACAACATCCACCCACTTCACCTACAACATCCACCTACTTCACCTACAACATCCACCTACTTCACCTACAACATCCACTTCACCTACAACATCCACCTACTTCACCTACAACATCCACCTACTTCACCTACAAATGACATAGCCATATGTTCCCTCCACTACTCCTATAAATACCCTTGCATTCATTCATTCAATTCACATCTCATTTCATACACAACACATTACAAACACATTCTCCCTTCCCTAGCCGTGAGCTTCCCATCCATTCCCTTATAATCCAAACACCACTCCTCATCCATTTCCATAATCCCCCAAACCTCACCTTAGACCTTGTGCTACAACAACGAGGAAGATAAGAGGGCCTAAACGTTCATACAATTCAAGTGTGAGTTGTTGGAATGTTTAGGTGTTTCTTTGATTTCAAAGTTTAAATTCAATTCTCTTTGTTTTGTACGTATGAGGAATGGAAGAGAAGAGTGCCTAAACGTTCATACAATTCAAGTTTGAGTTGTTGGAATGTTTAGGTGTTTCTTTGATTTCAAAGTTATGAGGAACTAAACCCCCTTTAGCTAGGGGGTGATTCGAAATATATGTTTATGCTTGCATTTTGATTTGATTACTTCTAATTGCGTTTCATAAGTTGTGGATTCAATTTGTTTAACCGTTTGATTGATAACTTATTTATGTATGTTTATTGAGAATGCGCGCTTAATTTTCATGCATGAATATGACGCTAGAATATAAGTGAGTTTCACCTAATAGTTACGAACTTATATTCACAAGTAGTGGAGGTTGCTTATAAACAATCGCGTTAAACGAATTCTTGGCATAAGTTTCATGCGTATTCCATAGTAACGAATGCCTCGTCAACACTTATAGTTTTCATGATGCTTAATGATCTTTGATTGTATCTTTATTGTGCTTTTCACGTAAAGGACTTTTGGAGAATGTTGTGAATTGCGTTGCGCTAACCCATCCAATTCATTAACTTAAGGAAAACTTGACGGTTAATTTAAGCGGACCTAATTAACCCGGGGCGTTGAGAATTAATGATTTATTGAAATGCAATTGGAAATCTTTTTATTATGCAAGTGTAACATGTATGGAGATGAACCCCTTAGCTATTCTATCATCCATTCATTCCATTTCATCAATTCCATATTTACATTCTGTTTTAATTTGTTCATTTAATTTAATTTCGTATAAACTTAAATCCCCCTTTACTTTAATGTCAATTTAGTTAGAAATCATTTTAGTTTGTGTTTTTAAAAGCATTTTGAGTCTTTGGTTTGTCTTAGTGTTTTAAAGTTTAGTTTTACATTCTTTGAGTCTAGTATAGTGTTTTAAACTGTGTTTTTAAGTTTTTGAGTCAGTTTCCAAGAGATTTGCAATCCCTCCTAATCCCCGGTCCAGAACGATCCCTACTTACATTCTTCACTACAATTGACAAAAAGAGATTTATGCGACTTAAATGGCTTGTTCTCGTACATTTACGTTATGTTTCTTTAGTTATTTTAGTACTTTAAGCTATTTTCGTGTGTTTGTAGGTCCAAAGGGCTAAAGGAGCAAAAAGATGCATTTTGGAGACTTTTGGAGCACTTTTGGGCTAAGGACGGATAGCTTATGCTTGAAGCCAAAGTGTTGGACGAAATTGAAGACCTAATTGGAGCCAAAGTGTTGGAACCTTGTTCTCTTTAGTTTTAGGACATTTAAACCTTTCCTAATCCCAATCATGCCATGCATAACACACATCCATTCTAACACATTATCATCACCACATATCATATCACTTAATCACTTATCACTTATCATCACCACTTAACCACTTATCATATCATAACCACATATCATATCACTTATCACTTATCACTTAACATAACATCCACCTACTTCACCTACAACATCCACTTCACCTACAACATCCACCTACTTCACCTACAACATCCACCCACTTCACCTACAACATCCACCTACTTCACCTACAACATCCACCTACTTCACCTACAACATCCACTTCACCTACAACATCCACCTACTTCACCTACAACATCCACCTACTTCACCTACAAATGACATAGCCATATGTTCCCTCCACTACTCCTATAAATACCCTTGCATTCATTCATTCAATTCACATCTCATTCCATTTCACAACACAACACCCCTCAAACACTTCCTTAGAATCCAAACCATCTTTCCATTTCCACCATTCCTCATCCATTTCCATAATTCCCCAAACCTCACCTTAGACCTTGTGCTACAACAACGAGGAAGATAAGAGGGCCTAAACGTTCATACAATTCAAGTTTGAGTTGTTGGAATGTTTAGGTGTTTCTTTGATTTCAAAGTTTAAATTCAATTCTCTTTGTTTTGTACGTATGAGGAATGGAAGAGAAGAGTGCCTAAACGTTCATACAATTCAAGTTTGAGTTGTTGGAATGTTTAGGTGTTTCTTTGATTTCAAAGTAATGAGGAACTAATCCCCCTTTAGCTAGGGGGTGATTCGAAACTATGTTTATATTTGCAATATGAATTGATTACTTTTGGTTGGAATTTCATAAGTTGTGGATTCAATTCATTTAACTGTTTGATTGATAACTTATTTATGTATGTTCATTGAGATTGCAAACTTAATTTTCATGCATGAATATGACGCTAGAATATAAGTGAGTTTCATCTAATCGTTATGAACTTATATTCACAAGTAGTGGAGGTTGCTTATAAACAATCGCGTTAAACGAATTCTTGGCATAAGTTTCATGCGTATTCCATAGTAACGAATGCCTCGTCAACACTTCTAATTTTCATTGAACTTAATGATCTTTGTTGAATGTCTCTATCATGCGTATTCCATAGTTAGGGACTTTGATTAAGAATAATTTGGTTGTAATGCGTATTCCATTCAATCCAATGAATTTAGGGAAATCTGAAAGTTAATTTAAGCGGACCTAATTAACTTGGAGCATTGAGTTTCATAATTTATCGAAAGACCAACTGAGAATCAATCTTGTATGCAAGTATAACATGTGTGGAGAAGAACCCCTTAGCTAGCCTTCATTCCATTTATTCCATCATCCATATTCACATTTACATTCTGCTTAGTTTATTAACTTGTTTTGTTATTTCAATTTTCGTCAAATCAAAACTCTTCCCCCCTTTTTCCTTATTGTTCAATTTAGTTTATGTTTTAAAGCATTTTGAGTCTTTGGTTTGTCTTAGTGATTTAAAGTTTAGTTTTGCATTCTTTGAGTCTAGTATAGTGTTTTAAACTTTATTTTACGTTTTTTAGTCAAATCCAAGTGATTAACAATCCCTCCTAATCCCCGGTCCAGAACGATCCCTACTTATACATATACTACAATTGATAAAAAGAGGGTTTAATTTGTGTGCGTATAAATCTCGCATCAAATTTTGGCGCCGTTGCCGGGGATTAGAAAATTTGCTAATCCCTTGGATTGTTTGTTTCTGTATTGTCTTTTAGATTTAGTTTTTTTTATTTGTGTTTTGTTTGTTAAGAACAACATGGCACTTGATAACGCTTCTCTTTTGTCACAGCTCATGGAAAGGTCCCAAATGCAAAGAGTTGATATATCTAATCTTCAATCAAGGAATAACGTGTTTTCCAATACTTACAATTCGGATTGGAGTGATCATTCAAACTCTATGTGGTGGGAACCTCAAAATGCTCAACAAGGAGGATATTGGCAGCCACCACAACCTCATATTCAATATGCCCAACCAAACTCAAGTTCGTCAATAGATTATAATCAAAAGCTTAATGAATTAATTTGTTTGGTGCAGGGCTCACAAAATCAAGACAATGAGGCTCAACAAGAAGGATATTGGCAGCCATATGAGGAGTTCTATTCAACGCCTATGCAGCCACCACAAAGGTTGGACCACTTGGATAAGCAAATTGGGCAGATCGCGGAGTTCGTAGGACAGTTTCGAGACCAAGGCGAACTCCCTAGTTCAACCATTGCAAATCAGAAGGGAGAATTTGAAAACACCAATGCTATCATGTTGAGAAGTGACAAGGAGGTTGGAACGGACCCTCAACCATCAAAATCAAATCACAAGGAAGAGGAATACACCCAACCCACGTAAAGGGTGGAAACACCTTTACCGGAGGCACCTATTGCTCCTATGCCATCTAATACAGGTATGGTTGTTCCAAATTTCATTATTTTTAACCCCGTTCCAACAAGTATCCCTATTCCTTGCAGATTCATGACTTCCAAGGAAGAAGTAGGTGAAAAAGACATCTTGGAAGCCCTTTCAAAGGTGACAAGTAGGGAATGTCATGAATTCATCAAAGAGGACGTTCTTGAAACCACAAAATCCAAAGAAGTTAAATTTGATGACATTGGACAAGTCATAACCATCACTTGCAATCTGGCCAAGTCCAATATCCCTGAAACTTTCAAAGGAGTGGTGTTTGTCATTGAGTTCTTGTCGGACAAAACAAGTAAGTTTTTTTCAAATTCCTTTGCATTTTATACTAACTTGCTGTTTTTTAGGAATCAGGCACCTACACTCGCATTCAAACCATTGCCGGTTCACTTCAAGTATCACCTTCCATTCAAGGACCAATTCCATGCCGTTTGATTTTATTTATGTTAATAAAAAAAAATAAAAAAAAATAAAAAAAAATAAAAAAAAAAAAGAGAAAGAAAGATACTAAACATGGAGAAAGGTGGAGCTTCACAAAGGTTGTTTGCGTGAAGCCCCACTACGAGGCGCAGAAGCGGAAGACATAGAAGCGGGAGGCATAGAAGCGGGAGGCATAGAAGCGGGAGGCATCGGAGCGGAAGCCATCGGAGCGGGAGGCATCGGAGCTAGAGCATTCCAGGCCTCAATACTTGGCCAAGCGCTGGATGACCCAGGAAAAAGGTGCCTCTGGAGATAAGACGCAAGCCTTTGACGGTCACTGTGAATTCGACCCTCAGATTCTTGCAGCTCATCAAGCTTCCTCTTCATCCCTGACGAATAGTTATTTGCAAGCACATGCAAACTTCTATTCTCGTACTTAAGCTGCTGGATCTCTTGCTTAAGTCTTTCCACCTCGGCCATCAACGATTCCACTTGGCGGGACCGAGCAAGCAGGCGTTGGCCCATGTTGGACACAGAACTCGCACACTGAACACTAAGTGCGAGGGACTCTTGAACGGCCAACTCATCGGACCGTCCTGACAGCAGCCTACTATCTTTTGGAGTGAGGAGGTTTTTAGCTACTATTGTAGCTATTGTGGCGTCCTGCATCACAGAGTCTTCACCTGAAAGAGGACCGTTAGAAGATAAAAAAGAAGGGCGCCATACATTACCTTGACGGGGCGCAACCGGATCGCTGCTGAGACTCAAATCTAAGCTAAGGTTCGATGAGTTTGCCATTTTTTTTCAAAAGTGTTCAAAGAGAAAGGGTGGATGGAGTTAAAATTTCACAAAGGGCCGGAGTCGAGTTTCAGGAATGGGAAATCTTCAGAGTGTGTGTGTTGGGGTGATTGATAGCTCTATAAAAAGCCAAGACGACGCGTCCACCGATTCAAAGAGCCGGATTTTCCGGCGTAATTTAGGCGACGCTCCCTCGGCTTTTCAAGAAAACGCGTTCAACTTTGTGATAGGAGCATATTTATGCGACTTAAATGGCTTGTTCTCGTACATTTACGTTATGTTTCTTTAGTTATTTTAGTACTTTAAGCTATTTTCGTGTGTTTGTAGGTCCAAAGGGCTAAAGGAGCAAAAAGATGCATTTTGGAGACTTTTGGAGCACTTTTGGGCTAAGGACGGATAACTTATGCTTGAAGCCAAAGTGTTGGACGAAATTGAAGACCTAATTGGAGCCAAAGTGTTGGAACCTTGTTCTCTTTAGTTTTAGGACATTTAAACCTTTCCTAATCCCAATCATGCCATGCATAACACACATCCATTCTAACACATTGTCATTGCACATGCATTTCCTTCATTAGTTAACCCACATGCACTTATCACTTATCATCACCACATATCATATCACTTAATCACTTATCACTTATCATCACCACTTAACCACTTATCATATCATAACCACATATCATATCACTTATCACTTATCACTTAACATAACATCCACCTACTTCACCTACAACATCCACTTCACCTACAACATCCACCCACTTCACCTACAACATCCACCCACTTCACCTACAACATCCACCTACTTCACCTACAACATCCACCTACTTCACCTACAACATCCACTTCACCTACAACATCCACCTACTTCACCTACAACATCCACCTACTTCACCTACAAATGACATAGCCATATGTTCCCTCCACTACTCCTATAAATACCCTTGCATTCATTCATTCATGGACATCTCATTTCATACACAACACACCATAAACACATCCCTTTCTCTCTTAGCCGTGAGTCTCCCTTAGAATCCAAAAACCATCTCATTCCATTTCACAACACAACACCCCTCAAACACTTCCATTATTCCCTAACCGTGAGTCCCCCTTCCACCATTCCTCATCCATTTCCATAATTCCCCAAACCTCACCGTAGACCTTGTGCTACAACAACGAGGAAGATAAGAGGGCCTAAACGTTCATACAATTCAAGTTTGAGTTGTTGGAATGTTTAGGTGTTTCTTTGATTTCAAAGTTTAAATTCAATTCTCTTTGTTTTGTACGTATGAGGAATGGAAGAGAAGAATGCCTAAACGTTCATACAATTCAAGTTTGAGTTGTTGGAATGTTTAGGTGTTTCTTTGATTTCAAAGTAATGAGGAACTAATCCCCCTTTAGCTAGGGGGTGATTCGAAACTATGTTTATATTTGCAATATGAATTGATTACTTTTGGTTGGAATTTCATAAGTTGTGGATTCAATTCGGTTAACTGTTTGATTGATAACTTATTTATGTATGTTCATTGAGATTGCAAGCTTAATTTTCATGCATGAATATGACGCTAGAATATAAGTGAGTTTCACCTAATCGTTATGAACTTATATTCACAAGTAGTGGAGGTTGCTTATAAACAATCGCGTTAAACGAATTCTTGGCATAAGTTTCATGCGTATTCCATAGTAACGAATGCCTCGTCAACACTTCTAATTTTCATTGAACTTAATGATCTTTGTTGAATGTCTCTATCATGCGTATTCCATAGTTAGGGACTTTGATTAAGAATAATTTGGTTGTAATGCGTATTCCATTCAATCCAATGAATTTAGGGAAATCTGAAAGTTAATTTAAGCGGACCTAATTAACTTGGAGCATTGAGTTTCATAATTTATCGAAAGACCAACTGAGAATCAATCTTGTATGCAAGAATAACATGTGTGGAGAAGAACCCCTTAGCTAGCCTTCATTCCATTTATTCCATCATCCATATTCACATTTACATTCTGCTTAGTTTATTAACTTGTTTTGTTATTTCAATTTTCGTCAAATCAAAACTCTTCCCCCCTTTTTCCTTATTGTTCAATTTAGTTTATGTTTTAAAGCATTTTGAGTCTTTGGTTTGTCTTAGTGATTTAAAGTTTAGTTTTGCATTCTTTGAGTCTAGTATAGTGTTTTAAACTTTATTTTACGTTTTTGAGTCAAATCCAAGTGATTAACAATCCCTCCTAATCCCCGGCAACGGCGCCAAAATTTGATGCGTGATTTATACGCACATAAATTAAACCCTCTTTTTTTCAATTGTAGTATATGTATAAGTAGGGGCGCCAAAATTTGATGCGTGATTTATACGCACACAAATTAAACCCTCTTTTATCAATTGTAGTAAGTATGCAAGTAGGGATCGTTCTGGACCGGGGATTAGGAGGGATTGTTAATCACTTGGATTTGACTCAAAAACGTAAAATAAATTTTAAAACACTATACTAGACTCAAAGAATTGCAAAACTAAACTTTAAAACACTCAAACAAACCAAAAGACTCAAACAGTACCCAAAGCACTTATAAACACAAACTAAATGTATTTCTAATTAATCTAACACTTTAAAATAAATGGGGGATTGGTTTTGGATGAATTTAAACTAAAACAGAAACTTGGAATTAAAACAGATTCTAAAAAAAAAAACGAAATTAATGAAATAGAATGATGAAAAACTAGTTAGAGGGTTCCTTATCCACACATGAACATAAGCATATAATTTGACTCCCAGTTATGACTTCAACAAACGATGAATGACAATGCTCCAAGTTAATTAGGTCCGCTTAAATTAACCTTCAGATTTCCCTAGATTCATTGGATTGAATGGGATACGCATTACAACCAAATTATTCCTAATCAAAGTCTCTCACATGGAATACGCATGATAGAGACATTCAACAAAGATCATTAAGTTCAACGGAAATCATAAACATTGACTAGGCATTCATAACTATGGAATACGCATGTTAATCCAGCCTAGGGTTTACTAAACACAATCGTGACTAGCGATTTTTACTACTCATGAATATAAGTTCATAACGATTAGGTGAAATTCCCTTATATCCTAGCATCAAGTCTTAGGCATGCAAATTAAGTGTCGACCCTCAACCCACATACATAAACAAGTTCTTAATCAAAACAGAAAAGTAACCCACATCTAAAGTTCATGAATTCATAACTGGAGTAAATCAAATCATAACCAACATATGTCCATGGCTTCAAATTCGCCTCTAACTAAAAAGAAATTAGTTTCACATGTTTAACATAATTGAATAACAAGTTAAATTAAACATGAAAACAGAAACAAGAAAAGAAAGAACAAATGGATGGAAAGTTAGCTACGGGGTTCATCTCCACATATGTTATACTTGCATAATAAAACGATTTCCAATTGCATTTCAACAAATCATTAATTCTCAACGCCCCGGGTCAATTAGGTCCGCTTAAATTAACCGTCAAGTTTTCCTTAAGTTAATGAATTGGATGGGTTAGCGCAACGCAATTCACCACATTCTCCAAAAGTCCTTTACGTGAACAGCACAATAAAGATACAATCAAAGATCATTAAGCATTATGAAAACTATAAGTGTTGACGAGGCATTCGTTACTATGATGAGCATGAAACTCGTGCCAAGAATTCATTTAAGGCGATTGTTTATAAGCAACCTCCACTACTTGTGAATATAAGTTCATAACGATTAGGTGAAATTCACTTATATTCTAGCGTCATATTTATGCATGAAAATTAAGCGCGCATTCTTAATAAACATTCATAAATAAGTTATCAATCAAACAGTTAAACAAATTGAACCACAACTTATGAAACGCAATTAGAATTAATCAAATCAAAATGCAAGCATAAACATATATTTCGAATCACCCCCTAGCTAAAGGGGGTTTAGTTCCTCATATCTTTGAAATCAAAGAAACACCTAAACATTCCAACAACTCAAAATTTGAATTGTATGAACGTTTAGGCACTCTTCTCTTCCTCGTTGTTGTAGCACAAGGTTTAAGGATAGGTTGGTTGATGGGATGGAAGTGTGGAATGGAGTGGAAATGGAGAAAATGGAGAAGGGGAAATGTTTGTGTATTACAATGGAAAAATGAGATTATGGTGCGGATTCCTCTCCCCTTAAACATGAATGAGTGATAGGTATATATAGGTGGAAGTGCATGGATTGATGAAGATTAGTGGGAGATAATGGCAATGCATGGATAATGGATAATGAGAAGTGGACGATTAATGGGAAGTGGAGAGATGGTTTGCACGGTTTTGGGTGGATTAAATGGATGGCTATGGATTAAAGGGAATTAAGGGGTGGTGCGGCTGAATGAATAATGGGAGTATTATAATGGAGTGAATGGCTTAATGGTTGAATAATGGGAGTGTTAGGTTTTTATTAATAATGGGAGGTCACGGCTTGAAACTTTTCTTTTGTTAAATGGGGGGGGTTTAGTGGGAAGGTATAATGGCATATTAGGGTGATGGAATAGATAATAAAATGGCATGAATGGGTGCTCCGAATTAGGGAATAGAATATTAGGGTTATGGAATTATGGTGGCTGATTAATGCACGGTTTTGGATTAAAGGGAATTAGGGTTTATGGATGATGGATAGGAATGGTGGGATGCACGGCTTAGGAGGAAGATTGTGTGATGCATAGTTTTGGACGTTCATTCCTCGTGCTCTATTTGCGTACACCACATTCCAGCTCAGTTTTGCTCCAAAAGCTCCAAATTGCATCATTTCATGTAATATGTCCTTTAAACCTGAAAACACATGAAAGTAGCTTAAAAGACTACTTTAACGAAGAAAACATAACAAAAATGCATAAGAACTAGCTAACTAAGGCGCATAAATATGCTCCTATCAAATTCCCCCACACTTATTTCCTGCAACACATTAATCAAAAGGAATTCATTGCTTACTATGCTTCAAGAACAAGGGTAAAAAGTACCACCACTTGATATTATGTCTATTTATGTCGACCTTCGTCTTTTATGGCAGGGCAAACCTAAAGAAAATGCCCAACTCTCCCTCACCTCTGAGGGCGCACTCCCAGCAAAGCCTTTCAAAATACTCAATTCTTTCTTCTTCCCCAAAGATGATACCAGATGCCTGGAGTACATATGACCCAGGAGGAAACGGCGGATTGAAGCATGTGCTGATTCATTCACCGCTTCTTCAAAGCAAAGGTATCTCATATCATCAAGGTCAAAAGCAAAAGTATCTCATATCATGCTCTTTCCCTGTCTTTTTCTTTGTCCTTGTTCTTACTTGCATGGCAAAGTAAAAGAAGCAATCAGCCGGCACTTGGAGTCAGTCTTCCGATCTGGAGCCAACTGCCTGGAATCTATTCCTGATTGCTTACCTAGCGTTGCTCTCGAGTAGTCATCTTCAACGGTTGTTACACTTCCAGAGAAGGGACCACTCCTGCAAAGATTGAACAAAGAAACAGATAACAGGAGGAAGCTCAGACCTTCGGGGGAAACCAAAAGAACCATCCTGCTGCCCAGTTCAAGAAGTAGCACAAAGGAAAATCAACGATGGGCAGAAACCAGTTCAAGAGTAAGCCTGTGGAATCACAAAGATCAAAGCCTCAATGCAATCACCAAGGAGAAGAGGGAATTTACACTCCATAACCAGATTTGTGTCCCTAAACTCTTCTCTTTGTTAATTACATTATGCCATGTTTAATATGTTTAGTTGCTTTTTGTGTGTTTACTTATGTTTTGTGTGAATCTATGCTTAAAACATTGAGGACAATGTTTGATTTAAGTGTGGGGGGGTAACTAAAGTGTTTTGATGCAAATTCGTAGGGTTTTATCCACCATAACTTCTAATGTTGTTCCTTGCTATTTTAAGGTGTTTTTAAGTTGTTTTAGAGTGTTTTAGTGTGTTTTGTTTTATAATTCGAAAATCCCATAAAAATTTGAAAAATTGTTTTGAAAAACCCAAAAAGAGTTGTTTTAAAGTTGTTTTTGTGTGTGTGTTTGTGTCTTAGGGTACCTTCCAACACAATGATAAGGATTTGGTTTATAATTGCATGACGGTTAGAAAGAGTTATAAACATAGAGAAAAGTTTGATTTACTCTTGGTATATGCTTGGTTATGGTTATAATGTATGACTTCACATGCAATCATAAAAGAAAAAAAAAATTCGTTTTTGTAACATGCTTGAAGGAAGGAACTTAAACAAACGCTACAACCCTGAGAGACTTGAGCCTATAACATTCTTTGGAGAGTATAATCTGTGATTTCTTGTTTTCTAAAGTCGTTGCATGATCTCATTATTCTTTGCTTGGTTACTACTTAGAAGGCGTTTTATCATATAGTTCCAAATGCTAGAACTCATGCCCATTTCATTCAAAGCATGTTATTGATTTGCATAACACATATTCAAGAAGAAGTTGTGTAGTGACCACCACCATAGCCAAATAGCCTTACTTCCCATACTTCGTATATGTTGTAAGTTTTAACCCCGTTGAGCCTTGTTTAGCCTTTATTCTTTGTTTACCCACATTTTCCTCACCTAGCCTAGTTTAGGACAATCCCCACCCTTGTTCTTAAAAGATAGTGAGCATGACTTAATTGAATTCCTTTTGAGTTACATTATGAAAGAAAATAAGTGTGGGGGAGAGAATGTTTAAGTGTTGATGTTTTGAGATTCAAAAGAAAAGAAAGAAAAAAGAGAAAAGAAAGAAAGAAAGAAAAAAAAAAAAAGAGCTTGAAAAAAAAAAAAAAAATGAAAGAATAAGTGATTGAAGAAAGGTTCCAAAACACCAATTCTGGGCGTAAATTGTCTAAATTCTCCCTTTTTGTTCAAAAGTTGAGTTTTCATTCAAAAGTGAATTCTAAGTTGATTCAAATGCTTTGCTCACTATTTTCTTTAAAAACCTTTGTTTTCCATATCCCTTCTTTGTTATCCACATACCCCAAGCCCCGTTACTACCCTTTGACTTCTATATTGAGTGTTATGTATTTCAATTGTGGAGTTTGAACTTGGTATGAGCTTATGGTGTCACTGGTTCTCGCGTCTAAGTAGTAGCATTCCATTCATGAGATCATATCTAAACATGCTTATTAACTCCAGAAAATGCTTTCCTTATTATAACATATGTGAGTGTTCGTCTACATGTTTACATCAATCTTCTCAAATATACCTAGTGTAGGGTGTGTAGTCAGAAAATCTGTGTGAAAAACGAGAGTACATCTAGTAAGAAATTGAGGGAATTCTCTAAAGGCATGTTACTACATTTGAAATGTGTTTTAATTGCTTAATTGTGAACTAGTATGTGGTGACTATGATTAAGAATGTACTTAAGTGTAAAGATGGCTCAAATCTGTGAGAATAATGATTTTTAACTTGTCATGTGCATTGGAAGTCCCTGATACGATTGTTGGAAGGTGTAGGTTGTGTTTTGTTCTTTTTGTTTTGTTTTTCTGTTTTGCTCGAGGACTAGCAAAAGCTAAGTGTGGGGGTATTTGATAGGAGCATATTTATGCGACTTAAATGGCTTGTTCTCGTACATTTACGTTATGTTTCTTTAGTTATTTTAGTACTTTAAGCTATTTTCGTGTGTTTGTAGGTCCAAAGGGCTAAAGGAGCAAAAAGATGCATTTTGGAGACTTTTGGAGCACTTTTGGGCTAAGGACGGATAACTTATGCTTGAAGCCAAAGTGTTGGACGAAATTGAAGACCTAATTGGAGCCAAAGTGTTGGAACCTTATTCTCTTTAGTTTTAGGACATTTAAACCTTTCCTAATCCCAATCATGCCATGCATAACACACATCCATTCTAACACATTGTCATTGCACATGCATTTCCTTCATTAGTTAACCCACATGCACTTATCACTTATCATCACCACATATCATATCACTTAATCACTTATCACTTATCATCACCACTTAACCACTTATCATATCATAACCACATATCATATCACTTATCACTTATCACTTAACATAACATCCACCTACTTCACCTACAACATCCACTTCACCTACAACATCCACCCACTTCACCTACAACATCCACCCACTTCACCTACAACATCCACCTACTTCACCTACAACATCCACCTACTTCACCTACAACATCCACTTCACCTACAACATCCACCTACTTCACCTACAACATCCACCTACTTCACCTACAAATGACATAGCCATATGTTCCCTCCACTACTCCTATAAATACCCTTGCATTCATTCATTCATGGACATCTCATTTCATACACAACACACCATAAACACATCCCTTTCTCTCTTAGCCGTGAGTCTCCCTTAGAATCCAAAAACCATCTCATTCCATTTCACAACACAACACCCCTCAAACACTTCCATTATTCCCTAACCGTGAGTCCCCCTTCCACCATTCCTCATCCATTTCCATAATTCCCCAAACCTCACCGTAGACCTTGTGCTACAACAACGAGGAAGATAAGAGGGCCTAAACGTTCATACAATTCAAGTTTGAGTTGTTGGAATGTTTAGGTGTTTCTTTGATTTCAAAGTTTAAATTCAATTCTCTTTGTTTTGTACGTATGAGGAATGGAAGAGAAGAATGCCTAAACGTTCATACAATTCAAGTTTGAGTTGTTGGAATGTTTAGGTGTTTCTTTGATTTCAAAGTAATGAGGAACTAATCCCCCTTTAGCTAGGGGGTGATTCGAAACTATGTTTATATTTGCAATATGAATTGATTACTTTTGGTTGGAATTTCATAAGTTGTGGATTCAATTCGGTTAACTGTTTGATTGATAACTTATTTATGTATGTTCATTGAGATTGCAAGCTTAATTTTCATGCATGAATATGACGCTAGAATATAAGTGAGTTTCACCTAATCGTTATGAACTTATATTCACAAGTAGTGGAGGTTGCTTATAAACAATCGCGTTAAACGAATTCTTGGCATAAGTTTCATGCGTATTCCATAGTAACGAATGCCTCGTCAACACTTCTAATTTTCATTGAACTTAATGATCTTTGTTGAATGTCTCTATCATGCGTATTCCATAGTTAGGGACTTTGATTAAGAATAATTTGGTTGTAATGCGTATTCCATTCAATCCAATGAATTTAGGGAAATCTGAAAGTTAATTTAAGCGGACCTAATTAACTTGGAGCATTGAGTTTCATAATTTATCGAAAGACCAACTGAGAATCAATCTTGTATGCAAGAATAACATGTGTGGAGAAGAACCCCTTAGCTAGCCTTCATTCCATTTATTCCATCATCCATATTCACATTTACATTCTGCTTAGTTTATTAACTTGTTTTGTTATTTCAATTTTCGTCAAATCAAAACTCTTCCCCCCTTTTTCCTTATTGTTCAATTTAGTTTATGTTTTAAAGCATTTTGAGTCTTTGGTTTGTCTTAGTGATTTAAAGTTTAGTTTTGCATTCTTTGAGTCTAGTATAGTGTTTTAAACTTTATTTTACGTTTTTGAGTCAAATCCAAGTGATTAACAATCCCTCCTAATCCCCGGTCCAGAACGATCCCTACTTATACATATACTACAATTGAAAAAAAGAGGGTTTAATTTATGTGCGTATAAATCACGCATCACTTTGTCAAAAGATTTCTGACAAAGCTGAAAACACGTGGAGGCCATCATCACATCTACACATCTTTAGCCGACAAGCGCAAAGTTCGGCGACGCTTTCTCTGCTTTTCAGAAGACGCGTGCAGCTTTGTCAAAAGGAGCCACATCTGCACTACCACGTGTCGTTCAGAAAGCGAAGGGGCGTCGTTCAGAAATCGAAGGGGCGCCTGCTCAGAAATCGAAGAGGCGTATTCAAAGATTGAAGAGGCGCCACTATTTCAAAGAGCCGGATTTGCGGGATCAAAACGTTTGTCGACAAGGGTAAAAAGTACCACCACTTGATATTATCTCTATATATGTCGACCTTCGTCTTTTATGGCAGGGCAAACCTGAAGAAAATGCCCAACTCTCCCTCACCTCTGAGGGCGCACTCCCAGCAAAGCCTTTCAAAATACTCAATTCTTTCTTCTTCCCCAAAGATGATACCAGATGCCTGGAGTACATATGACCCAGGAGGAAACGGCGGATTGAAGCATGTGCTGATTCTTTCACCGCTTCTTCAAAGCAAAGGTATCTCATATCATCAAGGTCAAAAGCAAAAGTATCTCATATCATGCTCTTTCCCTGTCTTTTTCTTTGTCCTTGTTCTTACTTGCATGGCAAAGTAAAAGAAGCAATCAGCCGGCACTTGGAGTCAGTCTTCCGATCTGGAGCCAACTGCCTGGAATCTATTCCTGATTGCTTACCTAGCGTTGCTCTCGAGTAGTCATCTTCAACGGTTGTTACACTTCCAGAGAAGGGACCACTCCTGCAAAGATTGAACAAAGAAACAGATAACAGGAGGAAGCTCAGACCTTCGGGGGAAACCAAAAGAACCATCCTGCTGCCCAGTTCAAGAAGTAGCACAAAGGAAAATCAACGATGGGCAGAAACCAGTTCAAGAGTAAGCCTGTGGAATCACAAAGATCAAAGCCTCAATGCAATCACCAAGGAGAAGAGGGAATTTACACTCCATAACCAGATTTGCGTCCCTAAACTCTTCTCTTTGTTAATTACATTATGCCATGTTTAGTATGTTTAGTTGCTTTTTGTGTGTTTACTTATGTTTTGTGTGAACCATATGCTTAAAACATTGAGGACAATGTTTGATTTAAGTATGGGGGGGGGGGGGTAACTAAGTATATTTAATGCAAATTCGTGGGATTTTATCACCCATAACTTCAAATGTTGTTCCTTGCTGTTTTAAGGTGTTTTTAAGTTGTTTTAGAGTGTTTTAGTGTGTTTTGTTTTATAATTCGAAAATCCCATAAAAATTTGAAAAATTGTTTTGAAAAACCCAAAAAGAGTTGTTTTAAGAGTCGTTTTTGTGTGTTTGTGTCTTAGGGTACCTTCCAACACAATGATAAGGATTTGGTTTATAATTGCATGACGGTTAGGAAGAGTTATAAACATAGAGAAAAGTTTGATTTACTCTTGGTATATGCTTGGTTATGGTTATAATGTATGACTTCACATGCAATCATAAAAGAAAAAAATTCGTTTTTGTAACATGCTTGAAGGAAGGAACTCAAACAAACGCTACAACCCTGAGAGACTTGAGCCTATAACGTTCTTTGGAGAGTATAATCTGTGATTTCTTGTTTTCTAAAGTCGTTGCATGATCTCATTATTCTTTGCTTGGTTACTACTTAGAAGGCGTTTCATCATATAGTTCCAAATGCTAGAACTCATGCCCATTTCATTCAAAGCATGTTATTGATTTGCATAACACATATTCAAGAAGAAGTTGTGTAGTGACCACCACCATAGCCAAATAGCCTTACTTCCCATACTTCGTATATGTTGTAAGTTTTAACCCCGTTGAGCCTTGTTTTGCCTTTATTCCTTGTTTACCCACATCACCCCTTACCTAGCTTAGAGTAGGACTTTCCTATACCCTTGTTCTTAAAGTTTAGTGAGCATGACTTAAATGAATTCCTTTTGAGTTACATTATGCAAGAAAATGAGTGTGGGGGAGTAAAAGTTTGTTCTTACGTTTATATGTATGTTTTGAGATTCAAAAGAAAAAGAAGAAAAGAAAAAAAAAAAAAAAAAAAGGAGTGAAAATAAGTAAGAATGAACTCACGAGCGTTGATGGTTGAAGAAAGGGTCCAAAAAGTTGAATATGGCCCTAAGTTTTGTGTGATTTTCCCTTGGGTGTTCAAAGTTGACTTCTGCGTTCTTAAGGGAATTCTAAGTGCCTAATTCAATACTTTGCTCACTATTGCTTTAAGAATGTTTGTTTATCCTTCACCTTTCATTGTTAGCCAATACCCTAGCCCCGTTACTACCCTTTGACTTCTATATTGAGTGTTATGTATTTCAATTGTGGAGTTTGAACTTGGTATGAGCTTATGGTGTCACTGGTTCTCGCGTCTAAGTAGTAGCATTCCATTCATGAGATCATATCTAAACATGCTTATTAACTCCAGAAAATGCTTTCCTTATTATAACATATGTGAGTGTTCATCTACATGTTTACATCAATCTTCTCACATATACCTAGTGTAGGGTGTGTAGTCAGAAAATCTGTGTGAAAAACGAGAGTACATCTAGTAAGAAATTGAGGGAATTCTCTAAAGGCATGTTACTACATTTGAAATGTGTTTTAATTGCTTAATTGTGAACTAGTATGTGGTGACTATGATTAAGAATGTACTTAAGTGTAAAGATGGCTCAAATCTGTGAGAATAATGATTTTTAACTTGTCATATGCATTGGAAGTCCCTGATACGATTGTTGGAAGGTGTAGGTTGTGTTTTGTTCTTTTTGTTTTGTTTTTCTGTTTTGCTCGAGGACTAGCAAAAGCTAAGTGTGGGGGTATTTGATAGGAGCATATTTATGCGACTTAAATGGCTTGTTCTCGTACATTTACGTTATGTTTCTTTAGTTATTTTAGTACTTTAAGCTATTTTCGTGTGTTTGTAGGTCCAAAGGGCTAAAGGAGCAAAAAGATGCATTTTGGAGACTTTTGGAGCACTTTTGGGCTAAGGACGGATAGCTTATGCTTGAAGCCAAAGTGTTGGACGAAATTGAAGACCTAATTGGAGCCAAAGTGTTGGAACCTTGTTCTCTTTAGTTTTAGGACATTTAAACCTTTCCTAATCCCAATCATGCCATGCATAACACACATCCATTCTAACACATTATCATCACCACATATCATATCACTTAATCACTTATCACTTATCATCACCACTTAACCACTTATCATATCATAACCACATATCATATCACTTATCACTTATCACTTAACATAACATCCACCTACTTCACCTACAACATCCACTTCACCTACAACATCCACCTACTTCACCTACAACATCCACCCACTTCACCTACAACATCCACCTACTTCACCTACAACATCCACCTACTTCACCTACAACATCCACTTCACCTACAACATCCACCTACTTCACCTACAACATCCACCTACTTCACCTACAAATGACATAGCCATATGTTCCCTCCACTACTCCTATAAATACCCTTGCATTCATTCATTCAATTCACATCTCATTCCATTTCACAACACAACACCCCTCAAACACTTCCTTAGAATCCAAACCATCTTTCCATTTCCACCATTCCTCATCCATTTCCATAATTCCCCAAACCTCACCTTAGACCTTGTGCTACAACAACGAGGAAGATAAGAGGGCCTAAACGTTCATACAATTCAAGTTTGAGTTGTTGGAATGTTTAGGTGTTTCTTTGATTTCAAAGTTTAAATTCAATTCTCTTTGTTTTGTACGTATGAGGAATGGAAGAGAAGAGTGCCTAAACGTTCATACAATTCAAGTTTGAGTTGTTGGAATGTTTAGGTGTTTCTTTGATTTCAAAGTAATGAGGAACTAATCCCCCTTTAGCTAGGGGGTGATTCGAAACTATGTTTATATTTGCAATATGAATTGATTACTTTTGGTTGGAATTTCATAAGTTGTGGCTTCAATTCATTTAACTGTTTGATTGATAACTTATTTATGTATGTTCATTGAGATTGCAAACTTAATTTTCATGCATGAATATGACGCTAGAATATAAGTGAGTTTCATCTAATCGTTATGAACTTATATTCACAAGTAGTGGAGGTTGCTTATAAACAATCGCGTTAAACGAATTCAAGGCATAAGTTTCATGCGTATTCCATAGTAACGAATGCCTCGTCAACACTTCTAATTTTCATTGAACTTAATGATCTTTGTTGAATGTCTCTATCATGCGTATTCCATAGTTAGGGACTTTGATTAAGAATAATTTGGTTGTAATGCGTATTCCATTCAATCCAATGAATTTAGGGAAATCTGAAAGTTAATTTAAGCGGACCTAATTAACTTGGAGCATTGAGTTTCATAATTTATCGAAAGACCAACTGAGAATCAATCTTGTATGCAAGTATAACATGTGTGGAGAAGAACCCCTTAGCTAGCCTTCATTCCATTTATTCCATCATCCATATTCACATTTACATTCTGCTTAGTTTATTAACTTGTTTTGTTATTTCAATTTTCGTCAAATCAAAACTCTTCCCCCCTTTTTCCTTATTGTTCAATTTAGTTTATGTTTTAAAGCATTTTGAGTCTTTGGTTTGTCTTAGTGATTTAAAGTTTAGTTTTGCATTCTTTGAGTCTAGTATAGTGTTTTAAACTTTATTTTACGTTTTTTAGTCAAATCCAAGTGATTAACAATCCCTCCTAATCCCCGGTCCAGAACGATCCCTACTTATACATATACTACAATTGATAAAAAGAGGGTTTAATTTGTGTGCGTATAAATCTCGCATCAATCATGCAACAACTTTAGAAAATAAAGAATCACAGAAAATAACTCTCCAAAGAAAGTAATGGCTCGAGTCTCACAGGGATGTAGCGTTTGTTTGAGTTTCTTCCTTCAAGCATGTTACAAAAACGAATTTTTTTTTCTTTTATGATTGCATGTGAAGTCATACATTATAACCATAACCAAGCATATACCAAGAGTAAATCAAACTTTTCTCTATGTTTATAACTCTTTCTAACCGTCATGCAATTATAAACCAAATCCTTATCGTTGTGTTGGAAGGTACCCTAAGACACAAACACACACACAAAAACAACTTTAAAACAACTCTTTTTGGGTTTTTCAAAACAATTTTTCAAATTTTTATGGGATTTTCGAATTATAAAACAAAACACACTAAAACACTCTAAAACAACTTAAAAACACCTTAAAATAGCAAGGAACAACATTAGAAGTTATGGTGGATAAAACCCTACGAATTTGCATCAAAACACTTTAGTTACCCCCCCACACTTAAATCAAACATTGTCCTCAATGTTTTAAGCATAGATTCACACAAAACATAAGTAAACACACAAAAAGCAACTAAACATATTAAACATGGCATAATGTAATTAACAAAGAGAAGAGTTTAGGGACGCAAATCTGGTTATGGAGTGTAAATTCCCTCTTCTCCTTGGTGATTGCATTGAGGCTTTGATCTTTGTGATTCCACAGGCTTACTCTTGAACTGGTTTCTGCCCATCGTTGATTTTCCTTTGTGCTACTTCTTGAACTGGGCAGCAGGATGGTTCTTTTGGTTTCCCCCGAAGGTCTGAGTTTCCTCCTGTTATCTGTTTCTTTGTTCAATCTTTGCAGGAGTGGTCCCTTCTCTGGAAGTGTAACAACCGTTGAAGATGACTACTCGAGAGCAACGCTAGGTAAGCAATCAGGAATAGATTCCAGGCAGTTGGCTCCAGATCGGTAGACTGACTCCAAGTGCCGGGTGATTGCTTCTTTTACTTTGCCATGCAAGTAAGAACAAGGACAAAGAAAAAGACAGGGAAAGAGCATGATATGAGATATTTTTGCTTTTGACCTTGATGATATGAGATACCTTTGCTTTGAAGAAGCGATGAATGAATCAGCACATGCTTCAATCCGCCGTTTCCTCCTGGGTCATATGTACTCCAGGCATCTGGTATCATCTTTGGGGAAGAAGAAAGAATTGAGTATTTCGAAAGGCTTTGCTGGGAGTGCGCCCTCAGAGGTGAGAGAGAGTTGGGCATTTTCTTCAGGTTTGCCCTGCCATAAAAGACGAAGGTCGACATATATAGAGATAATATCAAGTGGTGGTACCTTTTACCCTTGTCGACAAACGTTTTGATCCCGCAAATCCGGCTTTTTGAAATAGTGGCGCCTCTTCGATCTTTGAATACGCCTCTTCGATTTCTGAGCAGGCGCCCCTTCGATTTCTGAACGACGCCCCTTCGCTTTCTGAACGACACGTGGTAGTGCAGATGCGGCTCCTTTTGACAAAGCTGCACACGTCTTCTGAAAAGCAGAGAAAGCGTCGCCGAACTTTGCGCTTTGTCGGCTAAAGATGTGTAGTTGCGATGATGGCCTCCACGTGTTTTCAGCTTTGTCAGAAATCTTTTGACAAAGTTGAACGCGTCTTCTGAAAAGCAGAGAACGCGTCGCCTAAATTACGCCGAAAATTCCGGCTTTTCGAATTGGTGGACGCGTGATAGGAGCATATTCATGCGACTTAAATGGCTTGTTCTCGTGCATTTACGTTATGTTTCTTTAGTTATTTTAGTACTTTAAGCTATTTTCGTGTGTTTGTAGGTTCTAAGGGCAAAGTATGCAAAAGGATGCCTTTTGGAGCCTTTTGGAGCAAATTAGAGATTGGAATGGATATCATATGCTTGGAGCCAAGAGGATGGACGAAATTGAAGGATTCCTAATCCATTGCAGCCACATGCACATTCAATCATTCACACCAAAACCTTGCACATGCTTTCCCATTTCATTATTCATTCACCTTGCAGCCACTCCACATGCATTTCTAGCTTTTCCTTTGCATTCCCCCTTTAATCAACACATGCATCCACTCACCAAGAAATCATTCATTCCACATGCACCCAAAACACCACCAGAAATCATCATTGCCGTGGGTACCTATCCCATTTCAGATTGTCATTCCACTTCATTGCACATGCATCTTCATAATTCAACACATGCATTCATTATTTATTTACTTTGCATCCTTTAATTTAATCACATGCACATTCAAACAAACACAATCATTCCAGCCATACCTTGCATTTTCAGATTGTTCCTCCATCATTGCACCACAATGCAGCCACATGCACTTGTTCCTCTAACATTTCAGCCACTTGCACTCCCATTCTCTCCCAAAACCGTGCACATACCTTCTCCTTGCATTTCCAGCCATTCCACATGCTATTTCAGCCACATGCACTCATAATCATTCAACCAACATGTGCACATGCAACCTAGCTGTCATGTTCCCCCCATTTCACCTATAAATACTCATTCATTCACACTCATTCATACACAATCCATTCACCACAGAAATAAGGCCTTTGTGCCAGAAATTCACCCATTCCACAAACACTTCCATTCCATTGTACATACCACCAACACTTCCCCCTTTGTGCCGTGAGTTCCCTTGTAATCCAAACACCATTTTTCCATTTCCCTATTAATCCAAACACCACTCCCCAAACCATTCACACCATCAAACTATCCTTAGACCTTGTGCTACAACAACGAGGAAGAGAAGAGTGCCTAAACGTTCATACAATTCAAGTTTGAGTTGTTGGAATGTTTAGGTGTTTCTTTGATTTCAATGTTTAAATTCAATTCTCTTTGTTTGTACGTATGAGGAATGGAAGAGAAGAGTGCCTAAACGTTCATACAATTCAAGTTTGAGTTGTTGGAATGTTTAGGTATTTCTCTCTGTGTCCAATAAGGTCTTACTGGTGAAGTAGACCGGCTTCTCCTGTCCCCCATCCCAGCGGAATAGGACAGAGCTAATTGAGGACTCTGTTGCTGCTAGGTACAGACCTAGGACCTCGTGGGGGACCGGCGTGGATATGATAGGAGGCTTACCGGGATCTTTTTTGAGGGGTTGAAAGGCTTCTTCGCAGTCAGACGTCCACTCAAATGTGGTATTCTTCTTCAGGAGCTGAAAAAGAGGTCGACACTTGTCTGATGATCTGGATAAAATAAACCCCCTTTAGCTAGGGGGTGATTCGAAATATATGTTTATGCTTGCATTTTGATTTGATTAATTCTAATTGCGTTTCATAAGTTGTGATTCAATTTGTTTAACCGTTTGATTGATAACTTATTTATGTATGTTTATTGAGAGTGCACGCTTAATTTTCATGCATGAATATGACACTAGAATATAAGTGAGTTTCACCTAATAGTTACGAACTTATATTCACAAGTAGTGGAGGTTGCTTATAAACAATCGCGTTAAACGAATTCTTGGCATAAGTTTCATGCGTATTCCATAGTAACGAATGCCTCGTCAACACTTATAATTTTCATAGAGCGTAATGATTCTTGCTTGTATCTCTATTATGCAATCATGTAGGGGACTTGTGGGGAATGTTTTGAATTGTTGTATGCGCTAACCCATCCAATTCAATAACGTTAGGAGGATTTGAAGGTTAATTAGTGCATCACGGTTAACTTGGGGTGTTGAGAATTAATGGTTTATTGAAATGCAATTGGAAATCATTTTATTATGCAAGTGTAACATGTGTGGAGAAGAACCTTCTAGCTAGCATTCATCCATTCATTTCATCACATTCATATATACTATCTGTTTTAATTCGAATCTGTACATTTTAGTTTAATTTCATCCAAAACCAATCCCCCTTTACTTTAATGTCCAATTTAGTTAGAAATACATTTAGTTTGTGTTTATGAGTGTTTTGATTCATTTTATTTCCCAATTTCGTCCAAATTCACCAAAGTGCTCAAAACTGCCCAGAAAGTGATTTTAAGGCAGTTTTGAGTGTTTTGGGTGATGTTTGAGTCTTTTGGTTTGTTTTAATGTTTTAAGTGTTTAGTTTTACATTCTTTGAGTTAGAAAGTGTTTTCGTTTGTGTTCATGAGTGTTTTGATTCATTTTGTTTCCCAATTTCGTCCAAATTCACCAAAGTGCTCAAAACTGCCCAGAAAGTGATTTTAAGGCAGTTTTGAGTGTTTTGGGTGATGTTTGAGTCTTTTGGTTTGTTTTAGTGTTTTAAAGTTTAGTTTTGCATTCTTTGAGTCTAGTATAGTGTTTTATATAGTGTTTTTACGTTTGAATCAAACCATAATCTTAAATTCGTCCAACATTGGGTTTAAGGTCAGAAACTGCCTAGTTAGTGTTTTTAGGCAGTTTTGAGTCTTTTGAACTTGTTTTGAGTCCTTTGAGTCTAGTATAGTGTTTCATTTTGTTTTTACGTTTTTGAGTCAAATCCAAGTGATTAACAATCCCTCCTAATCCCCGGTCCAGAACGATCCCTACTTATACATATACTACAATTTGACGAAAAGAGGGTTTAATTTATGCGCGTATAAATCTCGCATCAACGCGTCGCCTTGGCTTCTTATAGAGCTATCGATCACCACAACAAACACACTCTGAAGAATTCCCATTCTTGAAAATCGACTCCGGCCCTTTGAGAATTAACTCCATCCACCCCATCTCTTTGAACACTTTTGAAAAATGGCAAACCCATCGAACCTTAGCTTAGAATTGAGTCTCAGCAGTGATACGGCCGCGCCGCGTCAAGGTAACGTATGGCGCCCTTCTTTCTTATCTTCTAACGGTCATCTCACAGGTGAAGACTCCGTGATGCAGGACGCCACAACAGCTACAATAGTAGCTTGGAACCTCCTCACTCCAAAAGATAGTAGGCTGCTGTCAGGACGGTCCGATGAGTTGGCCGTTCAAGAGTCCCTCGCACTTAGTGTTCAGTGTGCGAGTTCTGTGTCAAACATGGGCCAACGCCTGCTTGCCCGCTCCCGTCAGGTGGAATCATTGATGGCAGAGGTGGAAAGTCTTAAACAGGAGATCAAACTGCTTAAGCATGAGAATAGAAGTTTGCACGTGCTTGCCAACAACTATTCGACGGGCATGAAGAGGAAGCTTGATGAACTGCAAGAGTCTGAAGGTCGGATTCAAAGTGACCGTCAAAGGTTTTCGTCTTTCCTCCAGAGGCACCTTTTTCCTGGATCATCCAGCGTTTGGCCAAGTATTGAGGCCTCGAATGCTCTATCTTCGATGCCTCTATCTCCGATGCCTTCCGCTCCTATGTCTTCTGCCCCGATGCCTTCCGTCTCGATGCCTTCCGCTTCAAGAGTTTTGCCACGTAGTGGGTCTTTAAGTAAACAACCTTTGTGAAGCCTCGCCACTTTTCTTATTATTATTATTATTATTTTTTTTTTTTTTTTTTTAACATAAATAAAATCAAACGGCATGGAATTGGTCCTTGAATGGAAGGTGATACTTGAAGTGAACCGGCATTGGTTTGAATTCTAATGTAGGTGCCTGATTCATAAAAAACAACAAGTTAGTATAAAATGTAATGGAATTTGAAAAAAATGACTTACTTGTTTTGTCTGACAAGAACTCAATGACAAACACCACTCCTTTGAAAGTTTCAGGGATATTGGACTTGGCCAGATTGCATGTGATGGTTATGACTTGTCCAATGTCATCAAATTCAACTTCTTTGGGCATTGTTGTCTCAAGTATATCCCCTTTGATGAATTCATGAAATTCCCTACTTTGCACCTTTGGAAGGTCTTCCAAGATGTCTTTTTCACTTTCTTCTTCCTTGGAATTCATGAACCTGCAAGGAATAGGGATATTAGGTGGAATGGGGTTAGAACTAATTGGAACAACCTTACTTGAATTAGATGGCGTAGGAGCAATAAGTGCTTCCGGCAAAGGTGCTTCAAATCCTCCCTTCGGATTTACAATGGTTGAACTAGGGAGTTTGCCTTGGTCGCAAAATTGTCCTACGAACTCCGCTATCTGCCCAATTTGCTTTTCCAAGTGATCCAACCTTTTGTCTTCTTGTCGAGCCTCATTGTCTTGATTTTGTGAGCCCTGCACCAAACAAATTAATTCGTTAAGCTTTTGATTATAATCTATTGACGAACTTAAATTTGGTTGGGCATATTGAATATGAGGTTGTGGTGGCTGCCAATATCCTCCTTGTTGAGCATTTTGAGGTTCCCACCACATAGAGTTTGAATGATCACTCCAATCCGAATTGTAAGTATTGGAAAACACGTTATTCCTTGATTGAAGATTAGATATATCAACTCTTTGCATTTGGGACCTTTCCATGAGCTGTGACAAAAGAGAAGCGTTATCAAGTGCCATGTTGTTCTTAACAAACAAAACACAAATAAAAACTAAATCTAAAAGACAATACAGAAACAAACAATCCAAGGGATTAGCAAATTTTCTAATCCACGGCAACGGCGCCAAAATTTGATGCGAGATTTATACGCACACAAATTAAACCCTCTTTTTGTCGATTTGTAGTATAAGTATAAGTAGGGATCGTTCTGGACCGGGGATTATGAGGGATTGCAAATCTCTTGGAAACTGACTCAAAAACGTAAAATAAAGTTTAAAACACTAAACTAGACTCAAAGAATGCAAAATTAAAGTTTAAAACACTAAGACAAACCAAAAACTCAAAATGCTTTAAAAACACAAACTAAATTGAATTCTAACTAAAATGAACATTAAAGCAAAAGGGGGATTGAGGTTTTTACGAAAATTGAAATAACGAAACAAGTTAATAAACTAGACAGAATGTAAATATGAAATTTATGGATGAATGCTAGCTAAGGGGTTCATCTCCATACATGTTACACTTGCATACAAGATTGATTCTCAGTTGGTCTTTCGATAAATTATGAAACTCAATGCTCCAAGTTAATTAGGTTCGCTTAAATTAACTTTCAGATTTCCCTAGATTCGTTGGATTGAATGGAATACGCATTACAACCAAATTATTCTTAATCAAAGTCCCTAACTATGGAATACGCATGATAGAGACATTCAACAAAGATCATTAAGTTCAACGAAAATCATAAACATTGACGAGGCATTCGTTACTATGGAATACGCATGAAACTTATGCCAAGAATTCGTTTAACGCGATTGTTTATAAGCAACCTCCACTACTTGTGAATATAAGTTCATAACGATTAGGTGAAATTCACTTATATTCTAGCGTCATATTTATGCATGAAAATTAAGTGTGCACTCTCAATAAACATACATAAATAGGTTATCAATAAAACAGTTAAACAAATTGAATTCACAACTTATGAAACGTAATTAGAAGTAATCAAATCAAAATGCAAGCATAAACATATATTTCGAATCACCCCCTAGCTAAAGGGGGGTTTAGTACCTCATACAAAACAAAGAGAATTGAAATTAAACATTGAAATCAAAGAAACGCCTAAACATTCCAACAACTCAAACTTGAATTGTATGAACGTTTAGGCTCTCTTCTCTTCCTCTTTATTGTAGCATAAGGTCTAGGGATAATTGGTTTGGGGGATGGAAGTGTGGAATGGAAGAGGAGTGGTGGAGAAGTGGAAGGGGAATGGAAAAATGGTGTTTGGATTATAAGGGGAGAGATGGGAAGCTCACGGCTAGGGAAGGTTAAATGTGTTTGTAATGTGTTGTGTATGAAATGAGATGTTCCTGAATGAATGAATGCAAGGGTATTTATAGGAGTAGTGGAGGGAACATATGGCTATGTCATTTGTAGGTGAAGTAGGTGGATGTTGTAGGTGAAGTAGGTGGATGTTGTAGGTGAAGTGGATGTTGTAGGTGAAGTAGGTGGATGTTGTAGGTGAAGTGGGTGGATGTTGTAGGTGAAGTAGGTGGATGTTGTAGGTGAAGTGGGTGGATGTTGTAGGTGAAGTAGGTGGATGTTGTAGGTGAAGTGGATGTTCTAGGTGAAGTAGGTGGATGTTATGTTAAGTGATAAGTGATAAGTGATATGATATGTGGTTATGATATGATAAGTGGTTAAGTGGTGATGATAAGTGATAAGTGATTAAGTGATATGATATGTGGTGATGATAAGTGATAAGTGCATGTGGGTTAACTAATGAAGGAAATGCATGTTCAATGACAATGTGTTAGAATGGATGTGTGTTATGCATGGCATGATTGGGATTAGGAAAGGTTTAAATGTCCTAAAACTAAAGAGAACAAGGTTCCAACACTTTGGCTCCAATTAGGTCTTCAATTTCGTCCAACACTTTGGCTTCAAGCATAAGCTATCCGTCCTTAGCCCAAAAGTGCTCCAAAAGTCTCCAAAATGCATCTTTTTGCTCCTTTAGCCCTTTGGACCTACAAACACACGAAAATAGCTTAAAGTACTAAAATAACTAAAGAAACATAACGTAAATGTACGAGAACAAGCTATTTAAGTCGCATGAATATGCTCCTATCAGTAGGGTGTGTAGTCAGAAAATCTGTGTGAAAATAGAGTGCATTCTAGTAAGGAATTGAGGAAATTCTCTAAGGCATGTTACTACATTCGAAATGTGTTTTAAATGTTTAATTGTGAACTAGTATGTGGTGACTATGATTAAGAATGTACTTAAGTGTAAAGATGGCTAAAATCTGTGGGAATAATGATTTTTAACTTGTCATGTGCATTGGAAATCCGTGAGACGATTGTTGGAAGCTGTAGGTTGTGTTTTGTTCGTTTTGTCTAGTTTCGTGTTCTTTTGTTGTTTTGTTTTGCTCGAGGACTAGCAAAAAATAAGTGTGGGGGTATTTGATAGGAGCATATTCATGCGACTTAAATGGCTTGTTCTCGTGCATTTACGTTATGTTTCTTTAGCTATTTTAGTACTTTAAGCTATTTTCGTGTGTTTGTAGGTCCAAAGGGCTAAAGGAGCAAAAAGATGCATTTTGGAGACTTTTGGAGCACTTTTGGGCTAAGGATGGATAGCTTATGCTTGGAGCCAAAGTGTTGGACGAAATTGAAGACCTAATTGAAGACCAAAGTGTTGGAACCTTGTTCCCTTTAGTTTTAGGACATTTAAACCTTTCCTAATCCCATTCATCAACACATGCATCCACATGCATTCACCCTTTAAACCATTAAATCCACATGCTTTCCTATTCAATTAAATCAGCCACATGCATTCATCATCATAACCTAGCTGTCATTCCACTTCATTGCACATGCATCTTCAAATAAATCAGCCATTCCACATGCATATTCAACCTAGCTGTCATTGCACATGCATTCACTCTTTAATTCACATGCATTTACTCTTTAATTCACATGCAAAACATCCCATTCCATCTCCCATTTCAGATTGCATTCCATAATCATTCACTCACCTTTAATCCACATGCATCTTCCATAAATCAAATCAGCCACATTCACCACCACATTCACTCACCACAAACATTCCACATGCATTCATCAACATATCTAGTTGTCACTCACATGCATTTCCTTCATCATTTCCAACCCACATGTCCCTTTAATCATTCAAACATACACCCATTCACCACCAGAAATCATCCTTGCCATGAGTTCCCATCAGATTTCCATCATATTCACATGCATTCCATCCTTTAAAACATTGCACATGCACTCCCTTTAATTAATTAAGCCACATGCACTCCCATCCATTTCATCATTGCAGCCAACACATGCTTTCACATGCATTTTCAGATTGTCCCCTTGCACATGCAGCCACTTATTCAAAGCACATGCATTTCCACCCTTTAGCCACATGCATCTCCCATCACCATTCCAGATTTCCACCACCCTCCTAGCTGTCATGTTCCCCCCATTTCACCTATAAATAACCCTTCATTGCAGCCACAAAGGGGGGGATCCATTCACCAAAGAAATAAGGCCTTTGTGCCAGAAATTCACCCATTCCAAACACTCTTCCATAAACTCATCCATTGCAGAAATGTAGACCATCAAACCACCTTTGTGCCGTGAGTCTCCCCTACAAATCCAAACACCATCCTTCCATTCCTCCACCACTACCCAAACCATTCACACCATCAAACTCACCTTAGACCTTGTGCCACAACGAAGAGGAAGAGAAGAGTGCCTAAACGTTCATACAATTCAAGTTTGAGTTGTTGGAATGTTTAGGTGTTTCTTTGATTTCAATGTTTAATTTCAATGCTCTTTGTTTTGTACGAATGAGGAATGGATGATAAGAGGGCCTAAACGTTCATACAATTCAAGTTTGAGTTGTTGGAATGTTTAGGTGTTTCTTTGATTCTCTTTGTTTTGTACCATGAGGAACTAAACCCCCCTTGGTTAGGGGGTGATTCGAATATATGTTTATGCTTGCATTTTGATTTGAATACTTCTAATTGCGTTTCATAAGTTGTGGATTCAATTTGTTTAACCGTTTGATTGATAACTTATTTATGTATGTTTATTGAGAATGCGCGCTTAATTTTCATGCATGAATATGACGCTAGAATATAAGTAAGTTTCACCTAATCGTTATGAACGTATATTCACAAGTAGTGGAGGTTGCTTATAAACAATCGCGTTAAACAAATTCTTGGCATAAGTTTCATGCAATCCATAGTAACGAATGCCTCGTCAACACTTATAATTTTCATAGAGCGTAATGATTCTTGCTTGTATCTCTTCTATGCATTCATGTTGAGGACTTGTGGGGAATGTTTTGAATTGTTGTATGCGCTAACCCATCCAATTCAATAACGTTAGGAAGATTTGAAGGTTAATTAGTGCATCACGGTTAACCCGGGGTGTTGAGTTTCATGGTTTATTGAAATGCAATTGGAAATAATTTTATTATGCAAGTGTAACATATGTGAAGATGAACCCCTTAGCTAGCATTCATTCATTTCAATTCCATTCAATTCTATCACACATTCACATTTACATTTTGCTTTAATTTACAATCTGTGCAATTTAATTTAATTTCGTATAAACCTCAATCCCCCTTTACTTTATTGTCCAATTTAGTTAGAAAGTGTCTTAGTTTATGTTTCTAAGTGTTTTGATTCAATTTATTTCCCAATTTCGTCCAAATTCACCAAAGTGCTCAAAACTGCCCAGAAAGTGATTTTAAGGCAGTTTTGAGTGTTTTGGGTGATTCGAAACTAAACCCCCTTTAGCTAGGGGGTGATTCGAAATATATGTTTATGCTTGCATTTTGATTTGATTAATTCTAATTGCGTTTCATAAGTTGTGGTTCAATTTGTTTAACCGTTTGATTGATAACTTATTTATGAATGTTTATTAAGAATGCGCGCTTAATTTTCATGCATCAATATGACGCTAGAATATAAGTGAGTTTCACCTAATAGTTACGAACTTATATTCACAAGTAGTGGAGGTTGCTTATAAACAATCGCGTTAAATAAATTCTTGGCATAAGTTTCATGCGTAGTCCATAGTAACGAATGCCTCGTCAACACTTAAAGTTTTCATGATGCTTAATGATCTTTGATTGTATCTTTATTGTGCTTTTCACGTAAAGGACTTTTGGAGAATGTTGTGAATTGCGTTGCGCTAACCCATCCAATTCATTAACTTAAGGAAAACTTGACGGTTAATTTAAGCGGACCTAATTGACCCGGGGCGTTGAGAATTAATGATTTGTTGAAATGCAATTGGAAATCGTTTTATTATGCAAGTATAACATATGTGGAGATGAACCCCGTAGCTAACTTTCCATCTATTTGTTCTTTCTTTTCTTGTTTCTGTTTTCATGTTTAATTTAACTTGTTATTCAATTATGTTAAACATGTGAAACTAATTTCTTTTTAGTTAGAGGCGAATTTGAAGCCATGGACATATGTTGGTTATGATTTGATTTACTCCAGTTATGAATTCATGAACTTTAGATGTGGGTTACTTTTCTGTTTTGATTAAGAACTTGTTTATATATGTGGGTTGAGGGTCGACACTTAATTTGCATGCCTAAGACTTGATGCTAGGATATAAGGGAATTTCACCTAATCGTTATGAACTTATATTCATGAGTAGTAAAAATCGCTAGTCACGATTGTGTTTAGTAAACCCTAGGCTGGATTAACATGCGTATTCCATAGTTATGAATGCCTAGTCAATGTTTATGATTTCCGTTGAACTTAATGATCTTTGTTGAATGTCTCTATCATGCGTATTCCATGTGAGAGACTTTGATTAGGAATAATTTGGTTGTAATGCGTATCCCATTCAATCCAATGAATCTAGGGAAATCTGAAGGTTAATTTAAGCGGACCTAATTAACTTGGAGCATTGTCATTCATCGTTTGTTGAAGTCATAACTGGGAGTCAAATTATATGCTTATGTTCATGTGTGGATAAGGAACCCTCTAACTAGTTTTTCTTCATTCTATTCCATCAATTTCGTTTGTACAATCTGTTTTGTTTCCAAGTTTCTATTTTAGTTTAATTTCGTCCAAAACCAATCCCCCATTTATTTTAAAGTGTTAGATTAGTTAGAAATACATTTATTTTGTGTTTTTACGTTTTTTTTGAGTCAAATCCAAGTGATTAACAATCCCTCCTAATCCCCGGTCCAGAACGATCCCTACTTGCACATATACTACAATTTGACAAAAAGAGGGTTTAATTTGTGTGCGTATAAATCACGCATCACAAACTCACCTTAGACCTTGTGCCACAACGAAGAGGAAGAGAAGAGTGCCTAAACGTTCATACAATTCAAGTTTGAGTTGTTGGAATGTTTAGGTGTTTCTTTGATTTCAATGTTTAATTTCAATGCTCTTTGTTTTGTACGAATGAGGAATGGATGATAAGAGGGCCTAAACGTTCATACAATTCAAGTTTGAGTTGTTGGAATGTTTAGGTGTTTCTTTGATTCTCTTTGTTTTGTACCATGAGGAACTAAACCCCCCTTGGTTAGGGGGTGATTCGAATATATGTTTATGCTTGCATTTTGATTTGAATACTTCTAATTGCGTTTCATAAGTTGTGGATTCAATTTGTTTAACCGTTTGATTGATAACTTATTTATGTATGTTTATTGAGAATGCGCGCTTAATTTTCATGCATGAATATGACGCTAGAATATAAGTAAGTTTCACCTAATCGTTATGAACGTATATTCACAAGTAGTGGAGGTTGCTTATAAACAATCGCGTTAAACAAATTCTTGGCATAAGTTTCATGCAATCCATAGTAACGAATGCCTCGTCAACACTTATAATTTTCATAGAGCGTAATGATTCTTGCTTGTATCTCTTCTATGCATTCATGTTGAGGACTTGTGGGGAATGTTTTGAATTGTTGTATGCGCTAACCCATCCAATTCAATAACGTTAGGAAGATTTGAAGGTTAATTAGTGCATCACGGTTAACCCGGGGTGTTGAGTTTCATGGTTTATTGAAATGCAATTGGAAATAATTTTATTATGCAAGTGTAACATATGTGAAGATGAACCCCTTAGCTAGCATTCATTCATTTCAATTCCATTCAATTCTATCACACATTCACATTTACATTTTGCTTTAATTTACAATCTGTGCAATTTAATTTAATTTCGTATAAACCTCAATCCCCCTTTACTTTATTGTCCAATTTAGTTAGAAAGTGTCTTAGTTTATGTTTCTAAGTGTTTTGATTCAATTTATTTCCCAATTTCGTCCAAATTCACCAAAGTGCTCAAAACTGCCCAGAAAGTGATTTTAAGGCAGTTTTGAGTGTTTTGGGTGATGTTTGAGTCTTTTGGTTTGTTTTAATGTTTTAAGTGTTTAGTTTTACATTCTTTGAGTTAGTTTAGTGTTTTATATTGTGTTTTTACGTTCTTGAGTCAAGTTATTACATAAATTCGTCCAAATTTGTGTTTGTGCTCAAATCTGCCCAGAAAGTGGTTTTTAGGCAGATTTGAGTGTGTTTGTGTTGTTTTGAGTCTTTTGGTTTGTCTTAGTGTTTTAAAGCTTAGTTTTGCATTCTTTGAGTCTAAGTTAGTATTTCATATTGTTATTTTACGTTTTTGAGTCAAATCCAAGTGATTAACAATCCCTCCTAATCCCCGGTCCAGAACGATCCCTACTTATACATATACTACAATTTGACAAAAAGAGGGTTTAATTTGTGTGGTTTAAATCTCGCATCACATGTATGGAGATGAACCCCTTAGCTAGCCTTCATTCCATTCATTCTATCGCATTCACATTTACATTTTGCTTTAATTTACAATCTGTACATTTTAGTTTAATTTCGTCAAAACTCAATCCCCCATTTATTTTAAAGTGTTAGATTAGTTAGAAATACATTTATTTTGTGTTTGTAAGTGTTTTGTTTCATTTTGTTTCCCAAATTCGTCCAAAGTACTCAAGGTGCTCAAAACTGCCCAGAAAGTGTTTTTAAGGCAGTTTCGAGTGCTTTGGGTACTGTTTGAGTCTTTTGGTTTGTTTTAGTGTTTTAAAAGTTTAGTTTTACATTCTTTGAGTCTAGTTTAGTGTTTTATATTACGTTTTTACGTTTTTGAGTCAAATCCAAGTGATTAACAATCCCTCCTAATCCCCGGTCCAGAACGATCCCTACTTATACATATACTACAATTTGACGAAAAGAGGGTTTAATTTGTGTGCGTATAAATCACGCATCAGACTTCACATGCAATCATAAAAGAAAAATTCATTTTTGTAACATGCTTGAAGGAAGGAACTCAAACAAACGCTACGACCCTGTGAGACTCGAGCCATTACCTTCTTTGGAGAGTTATATTCTGTGATTCTTTGTTTTCTAAAGTTGTTGCATGATCTCATTATTCCTTGCTTGGTTGCTACTTAGAATGCAATTGTATCATGATAGAACTAAATGCTAGAACTTATATCCGTTTCATTCAAAGCATGATATTGAATTGCATAACATATATTAAGATGAAGTTGTGTAGTTGCCACCATAGCCAAATAGCCTTACTTCCCATATTTCGTATTTGTTGTAAGTTTTAACCCCGTTGAGCCTCGTTTAGCCTTTATTCTTTGTTAACCCACATTATCCTTACCTAGCCTAGTTTAGGACAATCCACACCCTTATTCTTAAATGATAGTGAGCATGACTTAAATGAATTCCTTTTGAGTTACATTATGAAAGAAAATGAGTGTGGGGGAGAGAATGTTTTGTTCTTAAGTGTTTATGTATGTTTTGAGAGTCAAAAGAAAAGAAAAAAAAATTTGTGAAAAACATATGAAAAAGAAAAACAGAAAAGAAAAGAAAGAAAGGATAAAGAGCTTAGTCCCCCTTGTTGTTCAAAAGATTGAGTTTTCATTCAAAAGTGAATTCTACATTAATCCAATTGCTTTGCTCGCTATTTCTTTAAGAACCTTTGTTTTCCATATCCCTTCTTTGTTAGCCAAACACCTTTAGCCCCGTTTCAACCCTTATGCTTCTATCTTGATCGTTATGTGTTCAATAATGTGGAGTTTGGAATTGATATGTGCTTATGGTGTCACTGGTTCTCGCATCTAAGTAGTAGCATTCCATTCATGAGATCATATCTAAACATGCTTATTAACTCCAGAATTTGCTTCCTTTGAAATACATATATGTGAGTGTTCGTTTTTTATGTTCACATCAATCTTCTCACATATAACTAGTTTAGGGTGTGTAGTCAGAAAATCTGAATGAAAATTGAGGGCATAACTAGTGAGGAATTGAGGGAATTCTCTAAGGCATGTTACTACATTCAAAACATGGTTTTAAATGCTTAATTGTGAACTAGTATGTGGTGACTATGATTAAGAATGTACTTAAGTGTGAAGATGACTAAAATCTGTGGGAATGATGATTTTTAACATGTCATGTGCATTGGAAATCCCTAAGACGGTTGTTGGAAGGTTTAGGTTGTGTTTTACTTGTTTAGTGTCGTTTTGTTTATTTGTTATTATTTTGTTTTGCTCGAGGACTAGCAAAAGCTAAGTGTGGGGGAATTTGATAGGAGCATATTTAGGCGACTTACTTAGCTTGTTTTCGTGCATCTATGTTGTTAATTCATAGTTGTTTTAGTAGTTTAAGCCATTTTCGTGTGTTTTTAGGTTCATATGGCTAAGGAAGCAAAAAGATGCATTTTGGAGCATTTTGGAGCAAAATTGGGCTTGGAATGGATAGCATATGCTTGGAGCCAAAGTGTTGGACGAATTTGAAAGCCTTGTATGCACTTTGGACATAAAACAAAGGGCCTAGCCCAATCAAACAATCCTTTGAGCCATGCAAAATCTCTAGCCCAATCAACAACCCCAAAACCATCAAGAAACACCCATTGCCGTGCCTTGCACTCCCCCTTGCATTTTCAGCCATTCCACTTCATCATTACACCACCTTCTCCATCTTTATTCCACATGCATTCATCATAATTCACCCTAGCTACCACCATTCACACACACATGCACTTACTCTTTCATCATTGCACCATCAATTCAACACATGCATTCACACACCAACAACAACTCAATGCCGTGCATTCCCAATCCCTTTCTAGCATTCCACATGCATTTCCACCTTCCTACTTCATCATTTCAGCCACATATTCACCCACATGCACTTTAATCATTCAAACATGCAGCCACATATTCATTCACTTAATCATTAAGCCACACATTCACACACATGCACTCCCATTTCTCTTCCCATTCACCCTTTGCCGTGCATAACCTTGACATTTCTAACCTAATCCACAACTTTTCCTAGCTGTTTGCATGTGCATTCCCCATTCAAACTTCCAGCCTTCCCACTACATTATTGCAGCTGCATCCTCTCACCCTTTAATCATTAAGCACATGCAAAACACTCATTCATACACATTTCAGTCACAAACACTTCCATTCCATTGTACATACCACCAACACTTCCCCCTTTGTGCCGTGAGTTTCCCTTACAATCCAAACACCATCCTTCCATTTTCACCACTCCCCAAACCATTCACACCCTCAAACTATCCTTAGACCTTGTGCTACAACGAAGAGGAAGATAAGAGGGCCTAAACGTTCATACAATTCAAGTTTGAGTTGTTGGAATGTTTAGGTGTTTCTTTGATTTCAATGTTTAATTTCAATACTCTTTGTTTTGTACGAATGAGGAATGGAAGAGAAGAGGGCCTAAACGTTCATACAATTCAAGTTCGAGTTGTTGGAATGTTTAGGTGTTTCTTTGATTCTCTTTGTTTTGTACGTATGAGGAACTAAACCCTGATAGGAGCATATTCATGCGACTTAAATGGCTTGTTCTCGTGCATTTACGTTATGTTTCTTTAGTTATTTTAGTACTTTAAGCTATTTTCGTGTGTTTGTAGGTCCAAAGGGCTAAAGGAGCAAAAAGATGCATTTTGGAGACTTTTGGAGCACTTTTGGGCTAAGGACGGATAGCTTATGCTTGAAGCCAAAGTGTTGGACGAAATTGAAGACCTAATTGGAGCCAAAGTGTTGGAACCTTGTTCTCTTTAGTTTTAGGACATTTAAACCTTTCCTAATCCCAATCATGCCATGCATAACACACATCCATTCTAACACATTGTCATTGCACATGCATTTCCTTCATTAGTTAACCCACATGCACTTATCACTTATCATCACCACATATCATATCACTTAATCACTTATCACTTATCATCACCACTTAACCACTTATCATATCATAACCACATATCATATCACTTATCACTTATCACTTAACATATCATCCACCTACTTCACCTACAACATCCACCTACTTCACCTACAACATCCACTTCACCTACAACATCCACCTACTTCACCTACAACATCCATCCACTTCACCTACAACATCCACCTACTTCACCTACAACATCCACCTACTTCACCTACAAATGACATAGCCATATGTTCCCTCCACTACTCCTATAAATACCCTTGCATTCATTCATTCATGGACATCTATTTTTCACAACACAACACCCCTCAAACACTTCCATTATTCCCTAGCCGTGAGCTTCCCATCTCTCCCTTATAATCCAAACACCACTCCTCATCCATTTCCATAATTCCCCAAATCCATTCAACACAACCTCACCTTAGACCTTGTACTACAACAACGAGGAAGAGAAGAGTGCCTAAACGTTCATACAATTCAAGTTTGAGTTGTTGGAATGTTTAGGTGTTTCTTTGATTTCAATGTTTCATTTTAATTCTCTTTGTTTTGTACGTATGAGGAATGGAAGAGAAGAGTGCCTAAACGTTCATACAATTCAAGTTTGAGTTGTTGGAATGTTTAGGTGTTTCTTTGATTTCAAAGTTATGAGGAACTAAACCCCCTTTAGCTAGGGGGTGATTCGAAATAAATGTTTATGCTTGCATATGAATTGATTACCTTTCGTTGGAATTTCATAAGTTTTGATTTCAATTTGTTTAACCGTTTGATTGATAACTTATTTATGAATGTTTATTAAGAATGCGCGCTTAATTTTCATGCATAAATATGACGCTAGAATATAAGTGAATTTCACCTAATCGTTATGAACTTATATTCACAAGTAGTGGAGGTTGCTTATAAACAATCGCGTTAAACGAATTCTTGGCATAAGTTTCATGCGTATTCCATAGTAACGAATGCCTCGTCAACACTTATAGTTTTCATAATGCTTAATGATCTTTGATTGTATCTTTATTGTGCTTTTCACGTAAAGGACTTTTGGAGAATGTGGTGAATTGCGTTGCGCTAACCCATCCAATTCATTAACTTAAGGAGAACTTGACGGTTAATTTAAGCGGACCTAATTAACCCGGGGCGTTGAGTTTCATAATTTATCGAAAGACCAACTGAGAATCAATCTTGTATGCAAGTGTAACATGTATGGAGATGAACCCCTTAGCTATTCTATCATCCATTCATTCCATTTCATCAATTTCATATTTACATTCTGTTTTAATTTGTTCATTTAATTTAATTTCGTATAAACTTAAATCCCCCTTTACTTTAATGTCAAATTAGTTAGAAATTGATGCGAGATTTATACGCACACAAATTAAACCCTCTTTTCGTCAAATTGTAGTATATGTATAAGTAGGGATCGTTCTGGACCGGGGATTAGGAGGGATTGTTAATCACTTGGATTTGACTAAAAAAAAAAAACGTAAAAACACAAAATAAATGTATTTCTAACTAATCTAACACTTTAAAATAAATGGGGGATTGGTTTTGGACGAAATTAAACTAAAATAGAAACTTGGAAACAAAACAGATTGTACAAACGAAATTGATGGAATAGAATGAAGAAAAACTAGTTAGAGGGTTCCTTATCCACACATGAACATAAGCATATAATTTGACTCCCAGTTATGACTTCAACAAACGATGAATGACAATGCTCCAAGTTAATTAGGTCCGCTTAAATTAACCTTCAGATTTCCCTAGATTCATTGGATTGAATGGGATACGCATTACAACCAAATTATTCCTAATCAAAGTCTCTCACATGGAATACGCATGATAGAGACATTCAACAAAGATCATTAAGTTCAACGGAAATCATAAACATTGACTAGGCATTCATAACTATGGAATACGCATGTTAATCCAGCCTAGGGTTTACTAAACACAATCGTGACTAGCGATTTTTACTACTCATGAATATAAGTTCATAACGATTAGGTGAAATTCCCTTATATCCTAGCATCAAATCTTAGGCATGCAAATTAAGTGTCGACCCTCAACCCACATACATAAAAAAGTTCTTAATCAAAACAGAAAAGTAACCCACATCTAAAGTTCATGAATTCATAACTGGAGTAAATCAAATCATAACCAACATATGTCCATGGCTTCAAATTCGCCTCTAACTAAAAAGAAATTAGTTTCACATGTTTAACATAATTGAATAACAAGTTAAATTAAACATGAAAACAGAAACAAGAAAAGAAAGAACAAATGGATGGAAAGTTAGCTACGGGGTTCATCTCCACATATGTTATACTTGCATAATAAAACGATTTCCAATTGCATTTCAACAAATCATTAATTCTCAACGCCCCGGGTCAATTAGGTCCGCTTAAATTAACCGTCAAGTTTTCCTTAAGTTAATGAATTGGATGGGTTAGCGCAACGCAATTCACGACATTCTCCAAAAGTCCTTTACGTGAAAAGCACAATAAAGATACAATCAAAGATCATTAAGCATCATGAAAACTTTAAGTGTTGACGAGGCATTCGTTACTATGGACTACGCATGAAACTTATGCCAAGAATTTATTTAACGCGATTGTTTATAAGCAACCTCCACTACTTGTGAATATAAGTTCGTAACTATTAGGTGAAACTCACTTATATTCTAGCGTCATATTGATGCATGAAAATTAAGCGCACATTCTTAATAAACATTCATAAATAAGTTATCAATCAAACGGTTAAACAAATTGAACCACAACTTATGAAACACAATTAGAATTAATCAAATCAAAATGCAAGCATAAACATATATTTCGAATCACCCCCTAGCTAAATGGGGTTTAGTTTATTATAACTTTGAAATCAAAGAAATACCTAAACATTCCAACAACTCAAACTTGAATTGTATGAACGTTTAGGCACTCTTCTCTTCCATTCCTCATACGTACAAACAAAGAGAATTGAATTTAAACATTGAAATCAAAGAAACACCTAAACATTCCAACAACTCAAACTTGAATTGTATGAACGTTTAGGCACTCTTCTCTTCCTCGTTGTTGTAGCACAAGGTCTAAGGATAGTTTGATGGTGTGAATGGTTTGGGGAGTGGTGTTTGGATTAATAGGGAAATGGAAAAATGGTGTTTGGATTTGTAGGGGAAGGCACGGCACAAGGGTGGTTTGATGTCTACATTTCTGCAATGGATGAGTGAATGAGAATGAAATGTGTATGAATTGAGATCTCCATGAATGAATGAATGCAAGGGTATTTATAGGAGTAGTGGAGGGAACATATGGCTATGTCATTTGTAGGTGAAGTAAGTGTGTGAGGTTGGTGAAGTAAGTGGAGGTTGTAGGTGAAGTAGGTGGATGTTGTGGGTGAAGTAGGTGGATGTTGTAGGTGAAGTAGTGGATGTTGTAGGTGAAGTAGGTGGATGTTGTAGGTGAAGTAGGTGGATGTTGTAGGTGATTATGAGTGATAAGTGATAAGTTTATGATATGTTAAGTGATAAGTGAATGATTATGATAAGTGATAAATGAATGTATGATATGATAAGTGGTGAATGATATGTGGTGAATGATAAGTGGTAAGTGATATGTGATAAGTGATATGTGGTGTGTGATAAGTGATATGTGATAAGTGATTGAGTGTATGATATGATAAGTGGTGAATGATATGTGATAAGTGATATGTGATGTATGATATGTGATAGTGTGGAATGTTGGAATGTTATGCACGGCTAAGGATAAAGGAAAGGTTTAAATGTCCTAAAACTAAAGGGAACAAGGTTCCAACACTTTGGTCTTTAATTAGGTCTTCAATTTCGTCCAACACTTTGGCTTCAAGCATAAGCTATCCGTCCTTAGCCCAAAAGTGCTCCAAAAGTCTCCAAAATGCATCTTTTTGCTCCTTTAGCCCTTTGGACCTACAAACACACGAAAATAGCTTAAAGTACTAAAATAACTAAAGAAACATAACGTAAATGCACGAGAACAAGCTATTTAAGTCGCATGAATAGGCTCCTATCAAATACCCCCACACTTATCTTTTGCTAGTCCTCGAGCAAAACAAAACAAAAGAACACGAAACTAGACAAAACGAACAAAACACAACCTACACCTTCCAACAATCGTCTCACGGATTTCCAATGCACAAGACAAGTTAAAAATCATTATTCCCATAGATTTTAGTCATCTTCACACTTGAATACATTCTTAATCATAGTCACCACATACTATTTCACAATTAAGCATTTAAAACCATGTTTTGAATGTAGTAACATGCCTTAGAGAATTTGCTCAAATCCTTACAAGATATGCTCTCGTTTTTCACACAGATTTTCTGACTACACACCTAAACTAGTTATATGTGAGAAGATTGATGTAATCATAAAAACAAACACTCACATATATGTATTTCAAAGGAAGCAATTTCTGGAGTTAATAAGCATGTTTAGATATGATCTCATGAATGGAATGCTACTATTTAGACGCGAGAACCAGTGATACCATAAGCTCATACCAAGTTCAAACTCCACAAATTGAAATACACAACACTCAAGATAGAAGTCAAGGGTTGTAACGGGGCTTGGGGTATGTGGATAACAAAGAAGGGATATGGAAAACAAAGGTTTTTAAAGAAATAGTGAGCAAAGCATTTGAATCAACTTAGAATTCACTTTTGAATGAAAACTCAACTTTTGAACAAAAAGGGAGAATTTAGACAATTTACACCCAGAATTGGTGTTTTGGAACCTTTCTTCAATCACTTATTCTTTCATTTTTTTCTTTTCTCTTTTTTTTTTTTTTTTTTTTTTTTTTTTTTTTTTCTTTTGAATCTCAAAACATCAACACTTAAACATTCTCTCCCCCACACTTATTTTCTTTCATAATGTAACTCAAAAGGAATTCAATTAAGTCATGCTCACTATCTTTTAAGAACAAGGGTGGGGATTGTCCTAAACTAGGCTAGGTGAGGAAAATGTGGGTAAACAAAGAATAAAGGCTAAACAAGGCTCAACGGGGTTAAAACTTACAACATATACGAAGTATGGGAAGTAAGGCTATTTGGCTATGGTGGTGGTCACTACACAACTTCTTCTTGAATATGTGTTATGCAAATCAATAACATGCTTTGAATGAAATGGGCATGAGTTCTAGCATTTGGAACTATATGATAAAACGCCTTCTAAGTGGTAACCAAGCAAAGAATAATGAGATCATGCAACGACTTTAGAAAACAAGAAATCACAGATTATACTCTCCAACGAACGTTATAGGCTCAAGTCTCTCAGGGTTGTAGCGTTTGTTTGAGTTCCTTCCTTCAAGCATGTTACAAAAACGAATTTTTCTTTTATGATTGCATGTGAAGTCATACATTATAACCATAACCAAGCATATACCAAGAGTAAATCAAACTTTTCTCTATGTTTATAACTCTTTCTAACCGTCATGCAATTATAAACCAAATCCTTATCATTGTGTTGGAAGGTACCCTAAGACACAAACACACAAAAACGACTCTTAAAACAACTCTTTTTGGGTTTTTCAAAACAATTTTTCAAATTTTTATGGGATTTTCGAATTATAAAACAAAACACACTAAAACACTCTAAAACAACTTAAAAACACCTTAAAACAGCAAGGAACAACATTTGAAGTTATGGGTGATAAAATCCCACGAATTTGCATTAAATATACTTAGTTACCCCCCCCCCCCCCCCACACTTAAATCAAACATTGTCCTCAATGTTTTAAGCATATGGTTCACACAATACATAAGTAAACACACAAAAAACATTTAAACATACTAAACATGGCAAAATGTAATTAACAAAGAGAAGAGTTTAGGGACGCAAATCTGGTTATGGAGTGTAAATTCCCTCTTCTCCTTGGTGATTGCATTGAGGCTTTGATCTTTGTGATTCCACAGGTTTACTCTTGAACTGGTTTCCGCCCATCGTTGATTTTCCTTTGTGCTACTCTTGAACTGGGCAGCAGGATTCCTTTTAGGGTATCCCCCGAAGGTCTGAGCTTCCTCCTGTTATCTGTTTCTTTGTTCAATCTTTGCAGGAGTGGTCCCTTCTCTGGAAGTGTATCAACCGTTGAAGATGACTACTCGAGAGCAACGCTAGGTAAGCAATCAGGAATAGATTCCAGGCAGTTGGCTCCAGATCGGTAGACTGACTCCAAGTGCCGGCTGATTGCTTCTTTTACTTTGCCATGCAAGTAAGAACAAGGACAAAGAAAAAGACAGGGAAAAAGCATGATATGAGATATTTTTGCTTTTGACCTTGATGATATGAGATACCTTTGCTTTGAAGAAGCGGTGAATGAATCAGCACATGCTTCAATCCGCCGTTTCCTCCTGGGTCATATGTACTCCAGGCATCTGGTATCATCTTTGGGGAAGAAGAAAGAATTGAGTATTTCGAAAGGCTTTGCTGGGAGTGCGCCCTGATAGGAGCATATTCATGCGACTTAAATGGCTTGTTCTCGTGCATTTACGTTATGTTTCTTTAGTTATTTTAGTACTTTAAGCTATTTTCGTGTGTTTGTAGGTCCAAAGGGCTAAAGGAGCAAAAGATGCATTTTGGAGATTTTTGGAGCACTTTTGGGCTAAGGATGGATAGCTTATGCTTGGAGCCAAAGTGTTGGACGAAATTGAAGACCTAATTGGAGCCAAAGTGTTGGAACCTTGTTCTCTTTAGTTTTAGGACATTTAAACCTTTCCTAATCCCAATCATGCCATGCATAACACACATCCATTCTAACACATTGTCATTGCACATGCATTTCCTTCATTAATTAACCCACATGCTCCCATTACTTATCATAACCACATATCATATCACTTATCACTTATCACTTATCATCATCACTTTATCATATCACTTATCACTTATCATAACCACATATCATATCACTTATCACTTATCACTTATCATCATCACTTTAGCTTTAATTCACATGAACATTCACTCACCACAAACATTTCACATGCTTTCCTATTCAATTAAATCAGCCACATGCATTCATCATCATAACCTAGCTGTCATTCCACTTCATTGCACATGCATCTTCAAAGAAATCAGATTTCCATCATATTCACATGCATTCATCATCATAACCTAGCTGTCATTCCACTTCATTGCACATGCATCTTCAAAGAAATCAGATTTCCATCATATTCACATGCATTCCATCTTTTAATTTAATCACATGCACATTCACCTTGCTTTGCAGAAAATCCACTTCATAACATATGCATCTTGGCAGATTTCACATGCACTCATGCACATTCACCTTAATCATTCACATAGCTTTAATCCACATGCATTTCCACCTAGATTTCCACCTCACAACCACCAGAAATCAACCAAAAACGTGCATTCCCTTTCATTTCTGTCAAAACACATGCATTTCCACCCTTTAATCACATGCACAAACAGCCACATGCATCTCCCATCACCATTTCAGATTTCCACCAAGTTCCTAGCTGTCATGTTCCCCCCATTTCACCTATAAATACTCATTCATTCATTCTCATTCATACACAATCCATTCACCACAGAAATAAGGCCTTTGTGCCAGAAATTCACCCATTCCAAACACTCTTCCATACACTCATCCATTGCAGAAATGTAGACCATCAAACTCCCTTGTGCCATGCTCTCCCTTACAATCCAAACACCATCCTTCCATTCCTCCACCACTACCCAAACCATTCACACCATCAAACTATCCTTAGACCTTGTGCTACAACAACGAGGAAGAGAAGAGTGCCTAAACGTTCATACAATTCAAGTTTGAGTTGTTGGAATGTTTAGGTGTTTCTTTGATTTCAATGTTTAAATTCAATTCTCTTTGTTTTGTACGTATGAGGAATGGAAGAGAAGAGTGCCTAAACGTTCATACAATTCAAGTTTGAGTTGTTGGAATGTTTAGGTGTTTCTTTGATTTCAAAGTTATGAGGAAATTCGAAATATATGTTTATGCTTGCATTTTGATTTGAATACTTCTAATTGCGTTTTATAAGTTGTGGATTCAATTTGTTTAACCGTTTGATTGATAACTTATTTATGTATGTTTATTGAGAGTGCACGCTTAATTTTCATGCATGAATATGACGCTAGAATATAAGTGAGTTTCACCTAATAGTTATGAACTTATATTCACAAGTAGTGGAGGTTGCTTATAAACAATCGCGTTAAATGAATTCTTGGCATAAGTTTCATGCAATCCATAGTAACGAATGCCTCGTCAACACTTATAATTTTCATAGAGCGTAATGATTCTTGCTTGTATCTCTATTATGCAATCATGTAGGGGACTTGTGGGGAATGTTTTGAATTGTTGTATGCGCTAACCCATCCAATTCAATAACGTTAGGAATATTTGAAGGTTAATTAGTGCATCACGGTTAACCCGGGGTGTTGAGTTTCATGGTTTATTGAAATGCAATTGGAAATCATTTTATTATGCAAGTATAACATGTATGGAGATGAACCCCTTAGCTAGCCTTCATTCCATTCAAATTCTATCACACATTCACATTTACATTTTGCTTTAATTTGAATCTGTGCATTTTAGTTAATTTTCGTATAAATCTAAATCCCCCTTTACTTTAATGTCCAATTTAGTTAGAAAGTGTTTTAGTTTGTGTTTATGAGTGTTTTGATTCATTTTATTTCCCAATTTCGTCCAAATTCACCAAAGTGCTCAAAACTGCCCAGAAAGTGATTTTAAGGCAGTTTTGAGTGTTTTGGGTGATGTTTGAGTCTTTTGGTTTGTTTTAATGTTTTAAGTGATTAGTTTTACATTCTTTGAGTTAGTTTAGTGTTTTATATTGTGTTTTTACGTTCTTGAGTCAAGTTATTACTTAATTTCGTCCAAATTTGTGTTTGTGCTCAAATCTGCCCAGAAAGTGGTTTTTAGGCAGATTTGAGTGTGTTTGTGTTGTTTTGAGTCTTTTGGTTTGTCTTAGTGTTTTAAAGTTTAGTTTTGCATTCTTTGAGTCTAGTATAGTGTTTCATATTGTTATTTTACGTTTTTGAGTCAAATCCAAGTGGTTAACAATCCCTCCTAATCCCCGGTTAAGAACGATCCCTACTTATAAATATACTACAATTTGACGAAAAGAGGGTTTAATTTGTGTGCGTATAAATCTCGCACCAAATTTTGGCGCCGTTGCCGGGGATTAGAAAATTTGCTAATCCCTTGGATTGTTTTATTTTCGTTTGTTTTTATTTTATTCCAGATTCTTAATCTTGTTTTGTTTCTTGTTTTAGGTACTTGTTTATGACTCGGAGTTCTCATCCGATTCGTGAACATATCCTGGAGTGATTGGGTTCTTCGTCCGGCTGCAAGACGTAAAAGAAAGCGCTACTTGGGAGGCAACCCAATGATTAAAAAAAAAAAAAAAAAAAAAAAAATTTCATATATTAAATAAATTACTAAACATGGAGAAAGGTGGTGCTTCACAAAGGTTGTTTACGTGAAGCCCCACTACGAGGCTTTGAAGCGGAAGGCAACGGAGCAGAAGGCATCGGAGCAGAAGGCATCGGAGCGGGAGGCATCGGAGCTAGAGCATTCCAGGCCTCAATACTTGGCCAAGCGCTGGATGAGCCAGGAAAAAGGTGCCTCTGGAGGAAAGACGAAAACCTTTGACGGTCACTGTGAATCCGACCTTCAGACTCTTGCAGCTCATCAAGCTTCCTCTTCATGCCCGTCGAATAGTTGTTGGCAAGCACGTGCAAACTTCTATTCTCGTACTTAAGCTGCTGGATCTCTTGCTTAAGTCTTTCCACCTCTGCCATCAATGATTCCACCTGACGGGACCGAGCAAGCAGGCGTTGGCCCATGTTGGACACAGAACTCGCACACTGAACACTAAGTGCGAGGGACTCTTGAACGGCCAACTCATCGGACCGTCCTGACAGCAGCCTACTATCTTTTGGAGTGAGGAGGTTCTTAGCTACTATTGTAGCTGTTGTGGCGTCCTGCATCACGGAGTCTTCACTGTAAGAAGACCGTTAGAAGATAAAAAAGAAGGGCGCCATACGTTACCTTGACGCGGCGCGCCCGTATCACTGCTAAGGCTCAATTCCAAGCTAAGGTTCGATGAGTTTGCCATTTTTCAAAAGTGTTCAAAGAGAAGGGATGGAGTTAAATTTCAAAGGGCCGGAGTCGATTTTCAAGAATGGGAAATCTTCAGAGTGTGTTTGTTGTGGTGATCGATAGCTCAATAAAAAAGCCAAAGCGACGCGTCCACCGATTCAAAAAGCCGGAATTTCCGGCGTAATTTAGGCGACGCGTTCTCAGCTTTTCAGAAGACGTGTTCAGACTTTGTCAAAAGATTTCTTCTTTTCAGAAAACACGTGGAGGCCATCATCACAACTACACATCTTTAGCCGACAAGCGCAAAGTTCGGCGACGCTTTCTCTGCTTTTCAGAAAACGCGTGCAGCTTTGTCAAAAGGAGCCGCATCCGCACTACTACGTGTCGTTCAGAAAGCAAAGGGGCGTCGTTCAGAAATCGAAGGGGCGCCTGCTCAGAAATCGAAGAGGCGTCGTTCTGATATCGAAGAGACATTTGTCGACAAGGGTAAAAGAACAGTACCACCACTTGATATTATCTCTATATATGTCGACCTTCGTCTTTTATGGCAAGGCAGACCTGAAGAAAACGCCCAACTCTCCCTCACCTCTGAGGGCGCACTCCCAGCAAAGCCTTTCGAAATACTCAATTCTTTCTTCTTCCCCAAAGATGATACCAGATGCCTGGAGTACATATGACCCAGGAGGAAACGGCGGATTGAAGTGTGCTGATTCATTCACCGCTTCTTCAAAAGCAAAGGTATCTCATATCATCAAGGTCAAAAGCAAAAGTATCTCATATCATGCTCTTTCCCTGTCTTTTTCTTTGTCCTTGTTCTTACTCGCATGGCAAAGTAAAAGAAGCAATCAGCCGGCACTTGGAGTCAGTCTTCCAATCTGGAGCCAACTGCCTGGAATCTATTCCTGATTGCTTACCTAGCGTTGCTCTCGAGTAGTCATCTTCAACGGTTGATACACTTCCGGAGAAGGGACCACTTCTGCAAAGGGGAGCGAGTAAGGCAAGTGAAAATGATACATTGAAGCATGTGGAGACAAACATAGGCTGAGTTATCCTCCAACCCTTTTCAATACGAATTGGAAAGATTGAACAAAGAAACAGACCAAAGGGGTAAGCTCAGACCTTCGGGGAAGACCAAAAGAATCCTGCTGCCCAGTTCAACAGTAGCACAAAGGAAAATCAATGATGGGCGGAAACCAGTTCAAGAGTAAGCCTGTGGAGTCACTATGATCAAAGCCTCAATGCAATTACCAAAGAGAAGAGGGAATTTACACTCCATAACCAGATTTGCGTCCCTAAACTCTTCTCTTTGTTAATTACATTCTGCCATGTTTAGTATGTTTAAATTGCTTTTTGTGTGCTTACTTATGCTTAAAACATTGAGGACAATGTTTGATTTAAGTGTGGGGGGGTAACTAAGTATATTTAATGCAAATTCGTGGGATTTTATCACCCATAACTTCAAATGTTGTTCCTTGCTGTTTTAAGGTGTTTTTAAGTTGTTTTAGAGTGTTTTAGTATGTTTTGTTTTTATAACTCCGAAAATCACATAAAAATTTGAAAAACATGTTTTAAAAAGCCTAAAAAGAGTGTTTTGAGTCGTTTTTGTGTGTTTGTGTCTTAGGGTACCTTCCAACACAATGATAAGGATTTGGTTTGTAATTGCATGACGGTTAAAAAGAGTTATAAACATAGAGAAAAGTTTGATTTACTCTTGGTATATGCTTGGATATGGTTATAATGTATGACTTCACATGCAATCATAAAAGAAAAATTCGTTTTTGTAACATGCTTGAAGGAAGGAACTCAAACAAACGCTACATCCCTGTGAGACTCGAGCCATTACTTTCTTTGGAGAGTTATTTTCTGTGATTCTTTGTTTTCTAAAGTTGTTGCATGATCTCATTATTCCTTGCTTGGTTGCTACTTAGAATGCAATTGTATCATGATAGAACTAAATGCTAGAACTTATATCCGTTTCATTCAAAGCATGACATTGAATTGCATAATATATATCAAGATGAAGTTGTGTTGTTGCCACCATAGCCAAATAGCCTTACTTCCCATATTTCGTATATATTAGTTTTAACCTCGTTGAGCCTCGTTTAGCCTATTTTCTTTGCTAACCACATCACCCCTTACCTAGCCTAGATTAGGACCATTCGTACCCTTGTTCTTGAAGCATAGTAAGCATGACGGATAATGAATTCCTTTTGATTAATATGTTGCAGAAAATAAGTGTGGGGGAAGGGATTTTTGTGTGTATGTATGTGCCTAAGTCTTAAAGGAGGCACGGGAAAAAGAAAAAAAAAATGTGAAAAAAAAAAAAAAAGAAGAAGAAAAGAAAGAAAAAGACTGAAAATAAGTGAGAATGGACTCACAAGTGTGATTGTTGAAGAAAGGGCCCAAAAAGTTTGAATATGGCCCTAAGTTTTGTGTGACTTTCCCTTGGGTGTTCAAAGTTGACTTCTGCGTTCTAAAGGGAATTCTAAGTGCCTAATTCAATACTTTGCTCACTATTGCTTAAAGAACGTTTGTTTTCCCTATCCTTTCATTGTTAGCCAACTCCCCAAGCCCCGTTACAACCTTTGACTTCTATCTTGATCGTTATGTGTTCAATAATGTGGAGTTTGGAATTGATATGAGCTTATGGAATCACTGGTTCTCGTTCTAAGTAGTAGCATTCAATTCATGAGATCATATTCATGTCATTGTCGTAAATCCAGAAAATGCTTTCTTTGATATAACATATGTGAGTGTTAGAATTCATATTTACATCAATCTTCTCACATATAACTTAGTGTAGGGAGTGTAGTCAGAAAATCTGTGTGAAAAACGAGTGCATATCTTGTAAGGATTTGAGCAAATTCTCTAAGGCATGTTACTACATTCAAAACATGGTTTTAAATGCTTAATTGTGAAATAATATGTGGTGACTATGATTAAGAATGTACTTAAGTGTGAAGATGACTAAAATCTATGGGACTAATGATTTTTAACTTGTCATGTGCATTGGAAATCCTTGAGACGATTGTTGGAAGGTTTAGGTTGTGTTTTTCTTGTTCAGTGTCGTTTTGTTTTTTATTTCTTTTGTTTTGTTTTGCTCGAGGACTAGCAAAAGATAAGTGTGGGGGTATTTGATAGGAGCATATTCATGCGACTTAAATGGCTTGTTCTCGTGCATTTACGTTATGTTTCTTTAGTTATTTTAGTACTTTAAGCTATTTTCGTGTGTTTGTAGGTCCAAAGGGCTAAAGGAGCAAAAAGATGCATTTTGGAGATTTTTGGAGCACTTTTGGGCTAAGGATGGATAGCTTATGCTTGGAGCCAAAGTGTTGGACGAAATTGAAGACCTAATTGGAGCCAAAGTGTTGGAACCTTGTTCTCTTTAGTTTTAGGACATTTAAACCTTTCCTAATCCCAATCATGCCATGCATAACACACATCCATTCTAACACATTGTCATTGCACATGCATTTCCTTCATTAATTAACCCACATGCTCCCATTACTTATCATAACCACATATCATATCACTTATCACTTATCACTTATCATCATCACTTTATCATATCACTTATCACTTATCATAACCACTTATCACATCATAACCACATATCATATCACTTATCACTTATCACTTATCATCATCACTTTAGCTTTAATTCACATGAACATTCACTCACCACAAACATTTCACATGCTTTCCTATTCAATTAAATCAGCCACATGCATTCATCATCATAACCTAGCTGTCATTCCACTTCATTGCACATGCATCTTCAAAGAAATCAGATTTCCATCATATTCACATGCATTCATCATCATAACCTAGCTGTCATTCCACTTCATTGCACATGCATCTTCAAAGAAATCAGATTTCCATCATATTCACATGCATTCCATCTTTTAATTTAATCACATGCACATTCACCTTGCTTTGCAGAAAATCCACTTCATAACATATGCATCTTGGCAGATTTCACATGCACTCATGCACATTCACCTTAATCATTCACATAGCTTTAATCCACATGCATTTCCACCTAGATTTCCACCTCACAACCACCAGAAATCAACCAAAAACGTGCATTCCCTTTCATTTCTGTCAAAACACATGCATTTCCACCCTTTAATCACATGCACAAACAGCCACATGCATCTCCCATCACCATTTCAGATTTCCACCAAGTTCCTAGCTGTCATGTTCCCCCCATTTCACCTATAAATACTCATTCATTCATTCTCATTCATACACAATCCATTCACCACAGAAATAAGGCCTTTGTGCCAGAAATTCACCCATTCCAAACACTCTTCCATACACTCATCCATTGCAGAAATGTAGACCATCAAACTCCCTTGTGCCATGCTCTCCCTTACAATCCAAACACCATCCTTCCATTCCTCCACCACTACCCAAACCATTCACACCATCAAACTATCCTTAGACCTTGTGCTACAACAACGAGGAAGAGAAGAGTGCCTAAACGTTCATACAATTCAAGTTTGAGTTGTTGGAATGTTTAGGTGTTTCTTTGATTTCAATGTTTAAATTCAATTCTCTTTGTTTTGTACGTATGAGGAATGGAAGAGAAGAGTGCCTAAACGTTCATACAATTCAAGTTTGAGTTGTTGGAATGTTTAGGTGTTTCTTTGATTTCAAAGTTATGAGGAAATTCGAAATATATGTTTATGCTTGCATTTTGATTTGAATACTTCTAATTGCGTTTTATAAGTTGTGGATTCAATTTGTTTAACCGTTTGATTGATAACTTATTTATGTATGTTTATTGAGAGTGCACGCTTAATTTTCATGCATGAATATGACGCTAGAATATAAGTGAGTTTCACCTAATAGTTATGAACTTATATTCACAAGTAGTGGAGGTTGCTTATAAACAATCGCGTTAAATGAATTCTTGGCATAAGTTTCATGCAATCCATAGTAACGAATGCCTCGTCAACACTTATAATTTTCATAGAGCGTAATGATTCTTGCTTGTATCTCTATTATGCAATCATGTAGGGGACTTGTGGGGAATGTTTTGAATTGTTGTATGCGCTAACCCATCCAATTCAATAACGTTAGGAATATTTGAAGGTTAATTAGTGCATCACGGTTAACCCGGGGTGTTGAGTTTCATGGTTTATTGAAATGCAATTGGAAATCATTTTATTATGCAAGTATAACATGTATGGAGATGAACCCCTTAGCTAGCCTTCATTCCATTCAAATTCTATCACACATTCACATTTACATTTTGCTTTAATTTGAATCTGTGCATTTTAGTTAATTTTCGTATAAATCTAAATCCCCCTTTACTTTAATGTCCAATTTAGTTAGAAAGTGTTTTAGTTTGTGTTTATGAGTGTTTTGATTCATTTTATTTCCCAATTTCGTCCAAATTCACCAAAGTGCTCAAAACTGCCCAGAAAGTGATTTTAAGGCAGTTTTGAGTGTTTTGGGTGATGTTTGAGTCTTTTGGTTTGTTTTAATGTTTTAAGTGATTAGTTTTACATTCTTTGAGTTAGTTTAGTGTTTTATATTGTGTTTTTACGTTCTTGAGTCAAGTTATTACTTAATTTCGTCCAAATTTGTGTTTGTGCTCAAATCTGCCCAGAAAGTGGTTTTTAGGCAGATTTGAGTGTGTTTGTGTTGTTTTGAGTCTTTTGGTTTGTCTTAGTGTTTTAAAGTTTAGTTTTGCATTCTTTGAGTCTAGTATAGTGTTTCATATTGTTATTTTACGTTTTTGAGTCAAATCCAAGTGGTTAACAATCCCTCCTAATCCCCGGTTAAGAACGATCCCTACTTATAAATATACTACAATTTGACGAAAAGAGGGTTTAATTTGTGTGCGTATAAATCTCGCACCACGCCCTCAGAGGTGAGAGAGAGTTGGGCATTTTCTTCAGGTTTGCCCTGCCATAAAAGACGAAGGTCGACATATATAGAGATAATATCAAGTGGTGGTACCTTTTACCCTTGTCGACAAACGTTTTGATCCTGCAAATCCGGCTTTTTGAAATAGTGGCGCCTCTTCGATCTTTGAATACGCCTCTTCGATTTCTGAGCAGGCGCCCCTTCGATTTCTGAACGACGCCCCTTCGCTTTCTGAACGACACGTGGTAGTGCAGATGCGGCTCCTTTTGACAAAGCTGCACACGTCTTCTGAAAAGCAGAGAAAGCGTCGCCGAACTTTGCGCTTTGTCGGCTAAAGATGTGTAGTTGCGATGATGGCCTCCACGTGTTTTCAGCTTTGTCAGAAATCTTTTGACAAAGTTGAACGCGTCTTCTGAAAAGCAGAGAACGCGTCGCCTAAATTACGCCGGAAATTCCGGCTTCTTGAATCGGTGGACGCGTCGCCTTGGCTTTTATAGAGCTATCGATCACCACAACAAACACACTCTGAAGAATTCCCATTCTTGAAAATCGACTCCGGCCCTTTGAGAATTAACTCCATCCGCCCCTCTCTTTGAACACTTTTGAAAAATGGCAAACCCATCGAACCTTAGCTTGGAATTGAGCCTTAGCAGTGATACGGGCGCGCCGCGTCAAGGTAACGTATGGCGCCCTTCTTTCTTATCTTCTAACGGTCCTCTCACAGGTGAAGACTCCGTGATGCAGGACGCCACAACAGCTACAATAGTAGCTAGGAACCTCCTCACTCCAAAAGATAGTAGGCTGCTGTCAGGACGGTCCGATGAGTTGGCCGTTCAAGAGTCCCTCGCACTTAGTGTTCAGTGTGCGAGTTCTGTGTCCAACATGGGCCAACGCCTGCTTGCCCGCTCCCGTCAGGTGGAATCATTGATGGCAGAGGTGGAAAGTCTTAAGCAGGAGATCAAACTGCTTAAGCATGAGAATAGAAGTTTGCACGTGCTTGCCAACAACTATTCGACGGGCATGAAGAGGAAGCTTGATGAACTGCAAGAGTCTGAAGGTCGGATTCAAAGTGACCGTCAAAGGTTTTCGTCTTTCCTCCAGAGGCACCTTTTTCCTGGATCATCCAGCGTTTGGCCAAGTATTGAGGCCTCGAATGCTCTATCTTCGATGCCTCTAGCTCCGATGCCTTCCGCTCCTATGTCTTCTGCCCCGATGCCTTCTGTCTCGATGCCTTCCGCTTCAAGAGTTTTGCCACGTAGTGGGTCTTTAAGTAAACAACCTTTGTGAAGCCTCGCCACTTTTATTATTATTATTATTATTTTTTTTTTTTTTTTTTATGCATTGGGTTGCCTCCCAAGTAGCGCTTTCTTTTACATCTTGCAGCCGGACGAAGAACCCAATCACTCCAGGATACGTTCACGAATCGGATGAGAACTCCGAGTCATAAACTAGTACCTAGAACAAGAAACAAAATAACATAAGAATCTGGAATAAAATAAAAACAAACGAAAATAAAACATTCCAAGGGATTAGCAAATTTTCTAATCCCCGGCAACGGCGCCAAAATTTGATGCGAATTTTATACGCACACAAATTAAACCCTCTTTTCGTCAAATTGTAGTATATGTATAAGTAGGGATCGTTCTGGACCGGGGATTAAGAGGGATTGTTAATCACTTGGATTTGACTAAAAAAAAAAAACGTAAAAACACAAAATAAATGTATTTCTAACTAATCTAACACTTTAAAATAAATGGGGGATTGGTTTTGGACGAAATTAAACTAAAATAGAAACTTGGAAACAAAACAGATTGTACAAACGAAATTGATGGAATAGAATGAAGAAAAACTAGTTAGAGGGTTCCTTATCCACACATGAACATAAGCATATAATTTGACTCCCAGTTATGACTTCAACAAACGATGAATGACAATGCTCCAAGTTAATTAGGTCCGCTTAAATTAACCTTCAGATTTCCCTAGATTCATTGGATTGAATGGGATACGCATTACAACCAAATTATTCCTAATCAAAGTCTCTCACATGGAATACGCATGATAGAGACATTCAACAAAGATCATTAAGTTCAACGGAAATCATAAACATTGACTAGGCATTCATAACTATGGAATACGCATGTTAATCCAGCCTAGGGTTTACTAAACACAATCGTGACTAGCGATTTTTACTACTCATGAATATAAGTTCATAACGATTAGGTGAAATTCCCTTATATCCTAGCATCAAATCTTAGGCATGCAAATTAAGTGTCGACCCTCAACCCACATACATAAAAAAGTTCTTAATCAAAACAGAAAAGTAACCCACATCTAAAGTTCATGAATTCATAACTGGAGTAAATCAAATCATAACCAACATATGTCCATGGCTTCAAATTCGCCTCTAACTAAAAAGAAATTAGTTTCACATGTTTAACATAATTGAATAACAAGTTAAATTAAACATGAAAACAGAAACAAGAAAAGAAAGAACAAATGGATGGAAAGTTAGCTACGGGGTTCATCTCCACATATGTTATACTTGCATAATAAAACGATTTCCAATTGCATTTCAACAAATCATTAATTCTCAACGCCCCGGGTCAATTAGGTCCGCTTAAATTAACCGTCAAGTTTTCCTTAAGTTAATGAATTGGATGGGTTAGCGCAACGCAATTCACAACATTCTCCAAAAGTCCTTTACGTGAAAAGCACAATAAAGATACAATCAAAGATCATTAAGCATCATGAAAACTTTAAGTGTTGACGAGGCATTCGTTACTATGGACTACGCATGAAACTTATGCCAAGAATTTATTTAACGCGATTGTTTATAAGCAACCTCCACTACTTGTGAATATAAGTTCGTAACTATTAGGTGAAACTCACTTATATTCTAGCGTCATATTGATGCATGAAAATTAAGCGCACATTCTTAATAAACATTCATAAATAAGTTATCAATCAAACGGTTAAACAAATTGAACCACAACTTATGAAACACAATTAGAATTAATCAAATCAAAATGCAAGCATAAACATATATTTCGAATCACCCCCTAGCTAAATGGGGTTTAGTTTATTATAACTTTGAAATCAAAGAAATACCTAAACATTCCAACAACTCAAACTTGAATTGTATGAACGTTTAGGCACTCTTCTCTTCCATTCCTCATACGTACAAACAAAGAGAATTGAATTTAAACATTGAAATCAAAGAAACACCTAAACATTCCAACAACTCAAACTTGAATTGTATGAACGTTTAGGCACTCTTCTCTTCCTCGTTGTTGTAGCACAAGGTCTAAGGATAGTTTGATGGTGTGAATGGTTTGGGGAGTGGTGTTTGGATTAATAGGGAAATGGAAAAATGGTGTTTGGATTTGTAGGGGAAGGCACGGCACAAGGGTGGTTTGATGTCTACATTTCTGCAATGGATGAGTGAATGAGAATGAAATGTGTATGAATTGAGATCTCCATGAATGAATGAATGCAAGGGTATTTATAGGAGTAGTGGAGGGAACATATGGCTATGTCATTTGTAGGTGAAGTAAGTGTGTGAGGTTGGTGAAGTAAGTGGAGGTTGTAGGTGAAGTAGGTGGATGTTGTGGGTGAAGTAGGTGGATGTTGTAGGTGAAGTAGTGGATGTTGTAGGTGAAGTAGGTGGATGTTGTAGGTGATTATGAGTGATAAGTGATAAGTTTATGATATGTTAAGTGATAAGTGAATGATTATGATAAGTGATAAATGAATGTATGATATGATAAGTGGTGAATGATATGTGGTGAATGATAAGTGGTAAGTGATATGTGATAAGTGATATGTGGTGTGTGATAAGTGATATGTGATAAGTGATTGAGTGTATGATATGATAAGTGGTGAATGATATGTGATAAGTGATATGTGATGTATGATATGTGATAGTGTGGAATGTTGGAATGTTATGCACGGCTAAGGATAAAGGAAAGGTTTAAATGTCCTAAAACTAAAGGGAACAAGGTTCCAACACTTTGGTCTTTAATTAGGTCTTCAATTTCGTCCAACACTTTGGCTTCAAGCATAAGCTATCCGTCCTTAGCCCAAAAGTGCTCCAAAAGTCTCCAAAATGCATCTTTTTGCTCCTTTAGCCCTTTGGACCTACAAACACACGAAAATAGCTTAAAGTACTAAAATAACTAAAGAAACATAACGTAAATGCACGAGAACAAGCTATTTAAGTCGCATGAATAGGCTCCTATCAGAAATCAATTTAGTTTATGTTTTAAAGCATTTTGAGTCTTTGGTTTGTTTTAGTGTTTTAAAGTTTAGTTTTACATTCTTTGAGTCTAGTTTAGTGTTTTATATTACGTTTTTTCGTTTTTGAGTCAAATCCAAGTGATTAACAATCCCTCCTAATCCCCGGTCCAGAACGATCCCTACTTATACATATACTACAATTTGACGAAAAGAGGGTTTAATTTGTGCGCGTATAAATCTCGCATCAAATTTTGGCGCCGTTGCCGGGGATTAGCAAATTTGCTAATCTCTTGGATTGTTTGTTTCTGTTATGTATTTTAGTTTTAGTTTTTATGATTTGTGTTTTGTTTGTTGAATTCAAATACTAGAGAAGAACAACATGGCACTGGATAATGCTTCTCTTTTGTCACAGCTCATGGAAAGGTCTCAAATGCAAAGTGTTGATATATTTGATCTTCAATCAAGAAATAACGTGTTTTCCAATACTTACAATTCGGATTGGAGTGATCATTCAAACTCTATGTGGTGGGAACCTCAACATGTTCAACAAGAAGGATATTGGCAGCCACCACAACCTCATATTCAATATGCCCAACCAAATTTAAGTTCGTCAATAAATTATAACCAAAAGCTTGATGAATTAATTTGTTTGGTGCAGGGCTTACAAAATCAAGACAATGAGGCTCAACAAGAAGGATATTGGCAGCCACCACAACCTCATATTCAATATGCCCAACCAAATTTAAGTTCGTCAATAAATTATAACCAAAAGCTTGATGAATTAATTTGTTTGGTGCAGGGCTTACAAAATCAAGACAATGAGGCTCAACAAGAAGGATATTGGCAGCCGTATGAGGAGTTCTATTCAACGCCTATGCAGCCACCACAACCTGCCCAAAGTAATGTAGGTAATTCAAATGATAATGATACGATTTTTCAATTACTTACTACTCTGGAAAAGCAAATTGGGCAGATAGCGGAGTTCGAAGGACAATTTTGCGACCAAGGCGAACTCCCTAGTTCAACCATTGCAAATCAGAAGGGAGAATTTGAAACTGCCAAGGAAATCATGTTGAGCAGTGACAAGGAGGTTGGAACGGACCCTCAACCATCAAAATCAAATCACAAGGAAGAGGAATACACCCAACCCACGGAAAGGGTGGAAACACCTTTACCGGAGGCTCCTATTGCTCCTATGCCATCTAATACAGGTATGGTTGTTCCAAATTTCATTATTTTTAACCCTATTCCTTGCAGATTCATGACTTCCAAGGAAGAAGAAGGTGAAAAAGACATCTTGGAAGCCTTTCCAAAGGTGACAAGTAGGGAATGTCATGAATCCATCAAAGAGGACGTTCTTGAAACCACAAAATCCAAAAAAGTTAAATTTGATGACATTGGACAAGTAATAACCATCACTTGCAATCTGGCCAAGTCCAATATCCCTGAAACTTTCAAAGGAGTGGTATTTGTCATTGAGTTCTTGTCGGACAAAACAAGTAAGTATTTTTTTCTAAATTCCATTAGATTTTATACTAACTTGCTATTTTTTTTTAATCAGGCACCTACACTAGAATTCAAACCAATGCCGGTTCACTTCAAGTATCACCTTCCATTCAAGGACCAATTCCATGCCGTTTGATTTTATTTATGTTAAAAAAAAAAAAAAAAAAAAAAAAAAAAAAAAAAAAAAAAAAAAAAAGAGAAAGAAAGATACTAAACATGGAGAAAGGTGGAGCTTCACAAAGGTTGTTTGCGTGAAGTCCCACTACGAGGCGCAGAAGCGGAAGGCGCAGAAGCGGGAGGCATAGAAGCGGGAGGCATCGAAGCGGAAGGCATCGGAGCGGGAGGCATCGGAGCTAGAGCATTCCAGGCCTCAATACTTGGCCAAGCGCTGGATGACCCAGGAAAAAGGTGCCTCTGGAGATAAGACGCAAGCCTTTGACGGTCACTGTGAATTCGACCCTCAGATTCTTGCAGCTCATCAAGCTTCCTCTTCATGCCCGCCGAATAGTTATTTGCAAGCACATGCAAACTTCTATTCTCGTACTTAAGCTGTTTGATTTCCTGCTTAAGACTTTCCACCTCTGCCATCAACGATTCCACTTGGCGGGACCGAGCAAGCAGGCGTAGGCCCATGTTGGACACAGAGCTCGCACACTGAACACTAAGTGCGAGGGACTCTTGAACGGCCAACTCATCGGACCGTCCTGACAGCAGCCTACTATCTTTTGGAGTGAGGAGGTTTTTAGCTACTATTGTAGCTGTTGTGGCGTCCTGCATCACAGAGTCTTCACCTGAAAGAGGACCGTTAGAAGATAAAAAAGAAGGGCGCCGTACATTACCTTGACGGGGCGCAACCGGATCGCTGCTGAGACTCAAATCTAAGCTAAGGTTCGATGAGTTTGCCATTTTTTTCAAAAGTGTTCAAAGAGAAGGGGTGGATGGAGTTAAAAAATTCACAAAGGGCCGGAGTCGAGTTTCAGGAATGGGAAATCTTCAGAGTGTGTATGTTGGCGGTGATCGATAGCTCTATAAAATGCCAAGGCGACACGTCCACCGATTCAAAGAGCCGGATTTTCTGGCGTAAGTTAGGCGACGCTCCCTCGGCTTTTCAGAAAACGCGTTCAACTTTGTCAAAAGATTTCTGACAAAGCTGAAAACACGTGGAGGCCATCATCGCAACTACACGTCTTTAGCCGACAAGCGCAAAGTTCGGCGACGCTTTCTCTGCTTTTCAGAAAACGCGTGCAGCTTTGTCAAAAGGAGCCGCATCTGCACTACCACGTGTCGTTCAGAAATCGAAGGGGCGCCTGCTCAGAAATCGAAGAGGCGTATTCAAAGATCGAAGAGGCGCCACTATTTCAAAAAGCCAGAATTGCGGGATCAAAACGTTTGTCGACAAGGGTAAAAAGTACCACCACTTGATATTATCTCTATATATGTCGACCTTCGTCTTTTATGGCAGGGCAAACCTGAAGAAAATGCCCAACTCTCCCTCACCTCTGAGGGCGCACTCCCAGCAAAGCCTTTCAAAATACTCAATTCTTTCTTCTTCCCCAAAGATGATACCAGATGCCTGGAGTACATATGACCCAGGAGGAAACGGCGGATTGAAGCATGTGCTGATTCATTCACCGCTTCTTCAAAGCAAAGGTATCTCATATCATCAAGGTCAAAAGCAAAAGTATCTCATATCATGCTCTTTCCCTGTCTTTTTCTTTGTCCTTGTTCTTACTCGCATGGCAAAGTAAAAGAAGCAATCAGCCGGCACTTGGAGTCAATCTTCCGATCTGGAGCCAACTGCCTGGAATCTATTCCTGATTGCTTACCTAGCGTTGCTCTCGAGTAGTCATCTTCAACGGTTGATACACTTCCGGAGAAGGGACCACTTCTGCAAAGGAGAGCGAGTAAGGCAAGTGAAAATGATACATTGAAGCATGTGGAGACAAACATAGGCTGAGTTATCCTCCAACCCTTTTCAATACGAATTGGAAAGATTGAACAAAGAAACAGACCAAAAGGGTAAGCTCAGACCTTCGGGGGAGACCAAAAGAACCATCCTGCTGCCCAGTTCAAGAAGTAGCACACAGGAAATCAATGATGGGCGGAAACCAGTTCGAGAGTAAGCCTGTGGAATCATCAAGATCAAGCCTCAATGCAATCAACAAAGAGAAGAGGGAATTTACACTCCATAACCAGATTTGCGTCCCTAAACTCTTCTCTTTGTTAATTACATTCTGCCATGTTTAGTATGTTTAGTTGTTGTTTGTGTGTTTACTTATGTTTTGTGTGAATCTATGCTTAAAACATTGAGGACAATGTTTGATTTAAGTGTGGGGGGGTAACTAATGTTGTTAATGCAAATTCGTGGGATTTTATCACCCATAACTTCAAATGTTGTTCCTTGCTGTTTTAAGGTGTTTTTAAGTTGTTTTAGAGTGTTTTAGTATGTTTTGTTTTTATAACTCCGAAAAGCACATAAAAATTTGAAAAATTGTTTTGAAAAGCCTAAAAAGAGTGTTTTGAGTCGTTTTTGTGAGTTTGTGTCTTAGGGTACCTTCCAACACAATGATAAGGATTTGGTTTGTAATTGCATGACTGTTAAAAAGAGTTATAAACATAGAGAAAAGTTTGATTTACTCTTGGTTTATGCTTAGTTATGGTTATAATGTATGACTTCACATGCAATCATAAAAGAAAAATTCGTTTTTGTAACATGCTTGAAGGAAGGAACTCAAATAAACGCTACAACCCTGTGAGACTCGAGCCATTACCTTCTTTGGAGAGTTATTTTCTGTGATTCTTTGTTTTCTAAAGTTGTTGAATGATCTCATTATTCCTTGCTTGGTTGCTACTTAGAATGCAATTGTATCATGATAGAACTAAATGCTAGAACTTATATCCGTTTCATTCAAAGCATGATATTGAGTTGCATAACATATATCAAGATGAAGTTGTGTAGTTGCCACCATAGCCAAATAGCCTTACTTCCCATATTTCGTATATATTGTAAGTCTTAACACCGTTGAGCCTCGTTTAACCTATTTTCTTTGCTAACAATATCACCCCTTACCTAGCCTAGATTAGGACCATCCGTACCCTTGTTCTTAAAAGATAGTGAGCATGACTTAAATGAATTCCTTTTGAGTACATTTTGCAAGAAAATGAGTGCGGGGGAGTAAAAGTTTGTTCTTAAGTTTGTATGTTTTGAGAGTCAAAAGAAAAGAAAAAAAAAATTGTGAAAAACATATGAAAAAGAAAAACAGAAAAGAAGAGAAAAAAAAGAAAGAAAAAAAAAAAAAAAGAGCTTGTTCCCCCTTGTTGTTCAAAAGGGAGATGATTAAAGGGTGTTGAAAGGTTTGAAATGCATGTGTTGAATTGGTGGTTGAATGATGAAAGAATAAGTGAATGATTATGATAAGTGATAAGTTAATGATTATGATAAGTGTATGATATGTTAAGTGATAAATGAATGATATGTTAAGTGATAAATGAATGATATGTGGTGAGTGATAAGTGAATGGAAGTGATAAGTGATAAGTGAATGGAAGTGATAAGTGAATGGTTTTAATAAGTGAATGATATGATAAATGAATGCTTTAAGTGTTTAAAATAGGGAACAAAGCCCTTCCTTGCATGGCAAGGAAGGGAGACACAAGGAAACACACGACAATGTCCTAAGGTTGCAAGGAATGTTGTTTTTGTGTTCTAAAATGCGTAGGAGTCTTCAATGATGCTTAAACATGAGGTCTTTTAGGATTTAACTTTCCTACTTCAAGTCTTTAATTTCGTCCATCCTCTTGGCTCCAAGCATATGATATCCATTCCAATCTCTAATTTGCTCCAAAAGGCTCCAAAAGGCATCCTTTTGCATACCTTGCCCTTAGAACCTGAAAACACACAAAAGAAGCATAAAGGACTAAAATAACTAGAGAAACATAACGTAAATGCACGAGAACGAGCCATTTAAGTCGCATGAATATGCTCCTATCAAATACCCCCACACTTATCTTTTGCTAGTCCTCGAGCAAAACAGAAAGAAAAACAAAACAAAACCAAACGAAACAAAACAAGTAAAACACAACGTAAACCTTCCAACAACCGTCTTAGGGATTTCCAATGCACATGACACGTTAAAAATCATCATTCCCACAGATTTTAGTCATCTTCACACTTAAGTACATTCTTAATCATAGTCACCATATACTAGTTCACAATTAAGCATTTAAAACCATGTTTTGAATGTAGTAACATGCCTTAGAGAAATTGCTCAAATCCTTACAAGATATGCACTCGTTTTTCACACAGATTTTCTGACTACACACCCTACACTAGTTATATGTGAGAAGATTGATGTAAACATGTAGACGAACACTCACATATGTTATAACAAGGAAAGCATTTTCTGGATTTACGATAATGACATGAATATGATCTCATGAATGGAATGCTACTACTTAGAATGAGAACCAGTGATTCCATAAGCTCATATCAATTTCAAACTCCACATTATTGAACACATAACGATCAAGATAGAAGTCAAAGGGGTGTAACGGGGCTAAAGGTGTTTGGCTAACAAAGAAGGTATATGGAAAACAAAGGTTCTTAAAGAAATAGCGAGCAAAGCATTTGAATTAACGTAGAATTCACTTTTGAATGAAAACTCAACTTTTGAACAACAAGGGGGAACAAGCTCTTTTTTTTTTTTTTTTTTTTTTTTTTTTTCTTTCTTTCTTTTCTCTTCTTTTCTGTTTTTCTTTTTCATATGCTTTTCACAAATTTTTTTTTCTTCTTTTCTTTTGACTCTCAAAACATACAAACTTAAGAACAAACTTTTACTCCCCCACACTCATTTTCTTGCAAAATGTACTCAAAAGGAATTCATTTAAGTCATGCTCACTATCTTTTAAGAACAAGGGTACGGATGGTCCTAATCTAGGCTAGGTAAGGGGTGATATGGTTAGCAAAGAAAATAGGTTAAACGAGGCTCAACGGTGTTAAGACTTACAATATATACGAAATATGGGAAGTAAGGCTATTTGGCTATGGTGGCAACTACACAACTTCATCTTGATATATGTTATGCAACTCAATATCATGCTTTGAATGAAACGGATATAAGTTCTAGCATTTAGTTCTATCATGATACAATTGCATTCTAAGTAGCAACCAAGCAAGGAATAATGAGATCATTCAACAACTTTAGAAAACAAAGAATCACAGAAAATAACTCTCCAAAGAAGGTAATGGCTCGAGTCTCACAGGGTTGTAGCGTTTGTTTGAGTTCCTTCCTTCAAGCATGTTACAAAAACGAATTTTTCTTTTATGATTGCATGTGAAGTCATACATTATAACCATAACTAAGCATAAACCAAGAGTAAATCAAACTTTTCTCTATGTTTATAACTCTTTTTAACAGTCATGCAATTACAAACCAAATCCTTATCATTGTGTTGGAAGGTACCCTAAGACACAAACTCACAAAAACGACTCAAAACACTCATTTTAGGCTTTTCAAAACAATTTTTCAAAATTTTATGTGCTTTTCGGAGTTATAAAAACAAAACATACTAAAACACTCTAAAACAACTTAAAAACACCTTAAAACAGCAAGGAACAACATTTGAAGTTATGGGTGATAAAATCCCACGAATTTGCATTAACAACATTAGTTACCCCCCCACATTTAAATCAAACATTGTCCTCAATGTTTTAAGCATAGATTCACACAAAACATAAGTAATCACACAAACAACAACTAAACAAACTAAACATGGCAGAATGTAATTAACAAAGAGAAGAGTTTAGGGACGCAAATCTGGTTATGGAGTGTAAATTCCCTCTTCTCTTTGTTGATTGCATTGAGGCTTGATCTTGATGATTCCACAGGCTTACTCTTGAACTGGTTTCTGCCCATTGTTGATTTTCCTTTGTGCTACTTCTTGAACTGGGCAGCAGGATGGTTCTTTTGGTTTCCCCCGAAGGTCTGAGCTTCCTCCTGTTATCTGTTTCTTTGTTCAATCTTTGCAGGAGTGGTCCCTTCTCTGGAAGTGTAACAACCGTTGAAGATCACTACTCGAGAGCAACGCTAGGTAAGCAATCAGGAATAGATTCCAGGCAGTTGGCTCCAGATCGGTAGACTGACTCCAAGTGCCGGCTGATTGCTTCTTTTACTTTGCCATGCAAGTAAGAACAAGGACAAAGAAAAAGACAGGGAAAGAGCATGATATGAGATATTTTTGCTTTTGACCTTGATGATATGAGATACCTTTGCTTTGAAGAAGCGGTGAATGAATCAGCACATGCTTCAATCCGCCGTTTCCTCCTGGGTCATATGTACTCCAGGCATCTGGTATCATCTTTGGGGAAGAAGAAAGAATTGAGTATTTCGAAAGGCTTTGCTGGGAGCGCGCCCTCAGAGGTGAGAGAGAGTTGGGCATTTTCTTCAGGTTTGCCCTGCCATAAAAGACGAAGGTCGACATATATAGAGATAATATCAAGTGGTGGTACCTTTTACCCTTGTCGACAAACGTTTTGATCCCGCAAATCCGGCTTTTTGAAATAGTGGCGCCTCTTCGATCTTTGAATACGCCTCTTCGATTTCTGAGTAGGCGCCCCTTCGATTTCTGAACGACGCCCCTTCGCTTTCTGAACGACACGTGGTAGTGCAGATGCGGCTCCTTTTGACAAAGCTGCACACGTCTTCTGAAAAGCAGAGAAAGCGTCGTCGAACTTTGCGCTTTGTCGGCTAAAGATGTGTAGTTGCGATGATGGCCTCCACGTGTTTTCAGCTTTGTCAGAAATCTTTTGACAAAGTTGAACGCGTCTTCTGAAAAGCAGAGAACGCGTCGCCTAAATTACGCCGGAAATTCCGGCTTTTCGAATTGGTGGACGCGTCGTCTTGGCTTTTTATAGAGCTATCAATCACCCCAACACACACACTCTGAAGATTTCCCATTCCTGAAACTCGACTCCGGCCCTTTGTGAAATTTTAACTCCATCCACCCCTTCTCTTTGAACACTTTTGAAAAAAAATGGCAAACTCATCGAACCTTAGCTTAGATTTGAGTCTCAGCAGCGATCCGGTTGCGCCCCGTCAAGGTAATGTATGGCGCCCTTCTTTTTTATCTTCTAACGGTCCTCTTTCAGGTGAAGACTCTGTGATGCAGGACTCCACAACAGCTACAATAGTAGCTAAAAACCTCCTCACTCCAAAAGATAGTAGGCTGCTGTCAGGACGGTCCGATGAGTTGGCCGTTCAAGAGTCCCTCGCACTTAGTGTTCAGTGTGCGAGTTCTGTGTCCAACATGGGCCAACGCCTGCTTGCTCGGTCCCGCCAAGTGGAATCATTGATGGCAGAGGTGGAAAGACTTAAGCAAGAGATCCAGCAGCTTAAGTACGAGAATAGAAGTTTGCATGTGCTTGCAAATAACTATTCGTCGGGGATGAAGAGGAAGCTTGATGAGCTGCAAGAATCTGAGGGTCGAATTCACAGTGACCGTCAAAGGCTTGCGTCTTATCTCCAGAGGCACCTTTTTCCTGGGTCATCCAGCGCTTGGCCAAGTATTGAGGCTTGGAATGCTCTAGCTCCGATGCCTCCCGCTCCGATGGCTTCCGCTCCGATGCCTCCCGCTTCTATGCCTCCCGCTTCTATGCCTTCCGCTTCTGCGCCTCGTAGTGGGGCTTCACGCAAACAACCTTTGTGAAGCTCCACCTTTCTCCATGTTTAGTATCTTTCTTTTTTTTTTTTTTTTTTTTTTTTTTTTTTTTTTTTTTTTTAACATAAATAAAATCAAACGGCATGGAATTGGTCCTTGAATGGAAGGTGATACTTGAAGTGAACCGGCATTGGTTTGAATTCTAATGTAGGTGCCTGATTCATAAAAAACAACAAGTTAGTATAAAATGTAATGGAATTTGAAAAAAATGACTTACTTGTTTTGTCTGACAAGAACTCAATGACAAACACCACTCCTTTGAAAGTTTCAGGGATATTGGACTTGGCCAGATTGCATGTGATGGTTATGACTTGTCCAATGTCATCAAATTCAACTTCTTTGGGCATTGTTGTCTCAAGTATATCCCCTTTGATGAATTCATGAAATTCCCTACTTTGCACCTTTGGAAGGTCTTCCAAGATGTCTTTTTCACTTTCTTCTTCCTTGGAATTCATGAACCTGCAAGGAATAGGGATATTAGGTGGAATGGGGTTAGAACTAATTGGAACAACCTTACTTGAATTAGATGGCGTAGGAGCAATAAGTGCTTCCGGCAAAGGTGCTTCAAATCCTCCCTTCGGATTTACAATGGTTGAACTAGGGAGTTTGCCTTGGTCGCAAAATTGTCCTACGAACTCCGCTATCTGCCCAATTTGCTTTTCCAAGTGATCCAACCTTTTGTCTTCTTGTCGAGCCTCATTGTCTTGATTTTGTGAGCCCTGCACCAAACAAATTAATTCGTTAAGCTTTTGATTATAATCTATTGACGAACTTAAATTTGGTTGGGCATATTGAATATGAGGTTGTGGTGGCTGCCAATATCCTCCTTGTTGAGCATTTTGAGGTTCCCACCACATAGAGTTTGAATGATCACTCCAATCCGAATTGTAAGTATTGGAAAACACGTTATTCCTTGATTGAAGATTAGATATATCAACTCTTTGCATTTGGGACCTTTCCATGAGCTGTGACAAAAGAGAAGCGTTATCAAGTGCCATGTTGTTCTTAACAAACAAAACACAAATAAAAACTAAATCTAAAAGACAATACAGAAACAAACAATCCAAGGGATTAGCAAATTTTCTAATCCCCGGCAACGGCGCCAAAATTTGGTGCGTGATTTTTACGCACACAAATTAAACCCTCTTTTTGACAATTGTAGTATAAGTATAAGTAGGGATCGTTCTGGACCGGGGATTAGGAGGGATTGTTAATCACTTGGATTTGACTTAAAAACGTAAAAACATAATATAAAACACTAAACTAGACTCAAAGAATGTAAAACTAAACTTTAAAACACTAAAACAAATCAAAAGACTCAAAATGCTTTTAAAAACACAAACTAAAATGCTATACTAAACTCGAAGAATTCAAAATTAAAAATAAGAAAGATTAAGACTAAGACTTTAAACGAAATATGGGGGGATTGATTTTGGACGAATTTAAACTAAAATGGATAGATTGTAAAGAAAACAAATTGTAAATATAAAATTGACGGAAATGAATGGATGGTATGGCTAGCTAAGGGGTTCTTCTCCACACATGTTACACTTGCATAATAAAAAGATTTCCAATTGCATTTCAATAAATTATGAAACTCATCACCCCGGGTTAATTAGGTCCGCTTAAATTAACCGTCAAGTTTTCCTTAAGTTAATGAATTGGATGATTGCATACGACAACCCAAAGCATTCCCCACAAGTTCCCTACATGAATTGCATAATAGAGATACAAGCAAGAATCATTAAGTTCTTTGAAAACTATAAGTGTTGACGAGGCATTCGTTACTATGGAATACGCATGAAACTTATGCCAAGAATTCGTTTAACGCGATTGTTTATAAGCAACCTCCACTACTTGTGAATATAAGTTCATAACGATTAGGTGAAACTCACTTATATTCTAGCGTCATATTCATGAATGAAAATTAAGCGTGCACTCTCAATAAACATACATAAATAGGTTATCAATCAAATAGTTAAACAAATTGAATTCACAACTTATGAAACGCAATTAGAAGTAATCAAATCAAAATGCAAGCATAAACATTTATTTCGAATTACCCCCTAGCTAAAGGGGGATTAGTTCTTCATAACATTGAAATCAAAGAAACACCTAAACATTCCAACAACTCAAACTTGAATTGTATGAACGTTTAGGCACTCTTCTCTTCCATTCCTTATACGTACAAAACAAAGAGAATTAAAATGAAACATTGAAATCAAAGAATCACCTAAACATTCCAACAACTCAAACTTGAATTGTATGAACGTTTAGGTCCTCTTCTCTTCCTCGTTGTTGTAGCATAAGGTCTAAGGATAGTTGGTTTGGGGGAATGGAAGTGTGGAATGGAGTGAGGAGTGATGGAAATGGAAAGATGGTTGGTGTTTGGATTAGTAGGGAGGGGGGACTCACGGCTAAGGAAAGAATGGGAGTGTTTGAGGGGTGTTGTGTTGTGAATGAGATCTTTTGAATGATGGGAATGCAAGGGTACTTATAGGAGGAGTGGAGATGTATATGGCTATTTGTTTAAGGTGTTTGTGTGGAGGAATGATGGAGAATTGCATGTGGAATGGCTGCAATGATGAAGAATGAAAGCTGGAAAATAAAAGGGAAAGCTGGAAATCTGAAAATGCAAATGGGAATCCTGAAATGCAAAGGTGGCCACGGTTTTGAGTGTGTTTTGTGTTGGAAATGCATGTGAATGCATGTGAATGTTGTTTGTGTGAAGTGTGTGTGGGTTAAAGAGTGAATGGTGGTGTAATGATGAAGTGTGATGGCTGAAAATGTCAAGGGAAATGCATGTGATTGCATGGCAAAGAATTTCAGGATGCATGTGTGTGTTGAATGGTTTCTTGGTGAGGGATGTGGAGTGGTTGAATGTGGTGCAATGATAATGTTTTGTGGCTGAATTGGTGGTGGAATTATGATGGGAGTGCATATGATTAAAGAGTGGGAGTGCATGTGGGTGAATGTGAAGGGAATGCATGTGTTGATGACTAGGTTAGTGGGTGGAAATCTGAAAATGGCATAAGGGAATGGGAGCTCACGGTTTTGAGTTGTTTGTTTGTGTGAAGTGTGTGTGAATGCATGTGAAGATGCTAATAAATAATGCATGTAGGGTTAGGAAATAAAATCATAACTTAAAGGGAGATGATTAAAGGGTGTTGAAAGGTTTGAAATGCATGTGTTGAATTGGTGGTTGAATGATGAAAGAATAAGTGAATGATTATGATAAGTGATAAGTTAATGATTATGATAAGTGTATGATATGTTAAGTGATAAATGAATGATATGTTAAGTGATAAATGAATGATATGTGGTGAGTGATAAGTGAATGGAAGTGATAAGTGATAAGTGAATGGAAGTGATAAGTGAATGGTTTTAATAAGTGAATGATATGATAAATGAATGCTTTAAGTGTTTAAAATAGGGAACAAAGCCCTTCCTTGCATGGCAAGGAAGGGAGACACAAGGAAACACACGACAATGTCCTAAGGTTGCAAGGAATGTTGTTTTTGTGTTCTAAAATGCGTAGGAGTCTTCAATGATGCTTAAACATGAGGTCTTTTAGGATTTAACTTTCCTACTTCAAGTCTTTAATTTCGTCCATCCTCTTGGCTCCAAGCATATGATATCCATTCCAATCTCTAATTTGCTCCAAAAGGCTCCAAAAGGCATCCTTTTGCATACCTTGCCCTTAGAACCTGAAAACACACAAAAGAAGCATAAAGGACTAAAATAACTAGAGAAACATAACGTAAATGCACGAGAACGAGCCATTTAAGTCGCATGAATATGCTCCTATCAGGCGCCGTACATTACCTTGACGGGGCGCAACCGGATCGCTGCTGAGACTCAAATCTAAGCTAAGGTTCGATGAGTTTGCCATTTTTTTCAAAAGTGTTCAAAGAGAAGGGGTGGATGGAGTTAAAAAATTCACAAAGGGCCGGAGTCGAGTTTCAGGAATGGGAAATCTTCAGAGTGTGTATGTTGGCGGTGATCGATAGCTCTATAAAATGCCAAGGCGACACGTCCACCGATTCAAAGAGCCGGATTTTCTGGCGTAAGTTAGGCGACGCTCCCTCGGCTTTTCAGAAAACGCGTTCAACTTTGTCAAAAGATTTCTGACAAAGCTGAAAACACGTGGAGGCCATCATCGCAACTACACGTCTTTAGCCGACAAGCGCAAAGTTCGGCGACGCTTTCTCTGCTTTTCAGAAAACGCGTGCAGCTTTGTCAAAAGGAGCCGCATCTGCACTACCACGTGTCGTTCAGAAATCGAAGGGGCGCCTGCTCAGAAATCGAAGAGGCGTATTCAAAGATCGAAGAGGCGCCACTATTTCAAAAAGCCGGAATTGCGGGATCAAAACGTTTGTCGACAAGGGTAAAAAGTACCACCACTTGATATTATCTCTATATATGTCGACCTTCGTCTTTTATGGCAGGGCAAACCTGAAGAAAATGCCCAACTCTCCCTCACCTCTGAGGGCGCACTCCCAGCAAAGCCTTTCAAAATACTCAATTCTTTCTTCTTCCCCAAAGATGATACCAGATGCCTGGAGTACATATGACCCAGGAGGAAACGGCGGATTGAAGCATGTGCTGATTCATTCACCGCTTCTTCAAAGCAAAGGTATCTCATATCATCAAGGTCAAAAGCAAAAGTATCTCATATCATGCTCTTTCCCTGTCTTTTTCTTTGTCCTTGTTCTTACTCGCATGGCAAAGTAAAAGAAGCAATCAGCCGGCACTTGGAGTCAATCTTCCGATCTGGAGCCAACTGCCTGGAATCTATTCCTGATTGCTTACCTAGCGTTGCTCTCGAGTAGTCATCTTCAACGGTTGATACACTTCCGGAGAAGGGACCACTTCTGCAAAGGAGAGCGAGTAAGGCAAGTGAAAATGATACATTGAAGCATGTGGAGACAAACATAGGCTGAGTTATCCTCCAACCCTTTTCAATACGAATTGGAAAGATTGAACAAAGAAACAGACCAAAAGGGTAAGCTCAGACCTTCGGGGGAGACCAAAAGAACCATCCTGCTGCCCAGTTCAAGAAGTAGCACACAGGAAATCAATGATGGGCGGAAACCAGTTCGAGAGTAAGCCTGTGGAATCATCAAGATCAAGCCTCAATGCAATCAACAAAGAGAAGAGGGAATTTACACTCCATAACCAGATTTGCGTCCCTAAACTCTTCTCTTTGTTAATTACATTCTGCCATGTTTAGTATGTTTAGTTGTTGTTTGTGTGTTTACTTATGTTTTGTGTGAATCTATGCTTAAAACATTGAGGACAATGTTTGATTTAAGTGTGGGGGGGTAACTAATGTTGTTAATGCAAATTCGTGGGATTTTATCACCCATAACTTCAAATGTTGTTCCTTGCTGTTTTAAGGTGTTTTTAAGTTGTTTTAGAGTGTTTTAGTATGTTTTGTTTTTATAACTCCGAAAAGCACATAAAAATTTGAAAAATTGTTTTGAAAAGCCTAAAAAGAGTGTTTTGAGTCGTTTTTGTGAGTTTGTGTCTTAGGGTACCTTCCAACACAATGATAAGGATTTGGTTTGTAATTGCATGACTGTTAAAAAGAGTTATAAACATAGAGAAAAGTTTGATTTACTCTTGGTTTATGCTTAGTTATGGTTATAATGTATGACTTCACATGCAATCATAAAAGAAAAATTCGTTTTTGTAACATGCTTGAAGGAAGGAACTCAAATAAACGCTACAACCCTGTGAGACTCGAGCCATTACCTTCTTTGGAGAGTTATTTTCTGTGATTCTTTGTTTTCTAAAGTTGTTGAATGATCTCATTATTCCTTGCTTGGTTGCTACTTAGAATGCAATTGTATCATGATAGAACTAAATGCTAGAACTTATATCCGTTTCATTCAAAGCATGATATTGAGTTGCATAACATATATCAAGATGAAGTTGTGTAGTTGCCACCATAGCCAAATAGCCTTACTTCCCATATTTCGTATATATTGTAAGTCTTAACACCGTTGAGCCTCGTTTAACCTATTTTCTTTGCTAACAATATCACCCCTTACCTAGCCTAGATTAGGACCATCCGTACCCTTGTTCTTAAAAGATAGTGAGCATGACTTAAATGAATTCCTTTTGAGTACATTTTGCAAGAAAATGAGTGCGGGGGAGTAAAAGTTTGTTCTTAAGTTTGTATGTTTTGAGAGTCAAAAGAAAAGAAAAAAAAAATTGTGAAAAACATATGAAAAAGAAAAACAGAAAAGAAGAGAAAAAAAAGAAAGAAAAAAAAAAAAAAAGAGCTTGTTCCCCCTTGTTGTTCAAAAGTTGAGTTTTCATTCAAAAGTGAATTCTACGTTAATTCAAATGCTTTGCTCGCTATTTCTTTAAGAACCTTTGTTTTCCATATACCTTCTTTGTTAGCCAAATACCTTTAGCCCCGTTACACCCCTTTGACTTCTATCTTGATCGTTATGTGTTCAATAATGTGGAGTTTGAAATTGATATGAGCTTATGGAATCACTGGTTCTCATTCTAAGTAGTAGCATTCCATTCATGAGATCATATTCATGTCATTATCGTAAATCCAGAAAATGCTTTCCTTGTTATAACATATGTGAGTGTTCGTCTACATGTTTACATCAATCTTCTCACATATAACTAGTGTAGGGTGTGTAGTCAGAAAATCTGTGTGAAAAACGAGTGCATATCTTGTAAGGATTTGAGCAATTTCTCTAAGGCATGTTACTACATTCGAAATGTGTTTTAAATGCTTAATTGTGAACTAGTATGTGGTGACTATGATTAAGAATGTACTTAAGTGTAATGATGGCAAAAAAATCTGTGGGAATGATGATTTTTAACTTGTCATGTGCTTTGGAAATCCCTAAGACGGTTGTTGGAAGGTTTAGGTTGTGTTTTACTTGTTTTGTTTCGTTTGGTTTTGTTTTGTTTTTCTTTCTGTTTTGCTCGAGGACTAGCAAAAGATAAGTGTGGGGGTATTTGATAGGAGCATATTCATGCGACTTAAATGGCTTGTTCTCGTGCATTTACGTTATGTTTCTTTAGTTATTTTAGTACTTTAAGCTATTTTCGTGTGTTTGTAGGTCCAAAGGGCTAAAGGAGCAAAAAGATGCATTTTGGAGACTTTTGGAGCACTTTTGGGCTAAGGACGGATAGCTTATGCTTGAAGCCAAAGTGTTGGACGAAATTGAAGACCTAATTGGAGCCAAAGTGTTGGAACCTTGTTCTCTTTAGTTTTAGGACATTTAAACCTTTCCTAATCCCAATCATGCCATGCATAACACACATCCATTCTAACACATTGTCATTGCACATGCATTTCCTTCATTAGTTAACCCACATGCACTTATCACTTATCATCACCACATATCATATCACTTAATCACTTATCACTTATCATCACCACTTAACCACTTATCATATCATAACCACATATCATATCACTTATCACTTATCACTTAACATATCATCCACCTACTTCACCTACAACATCCACCTACTTCACCTACAACATCCACTTCACCTACAACATCCACCTACTTCACCTACAACATCCATCCACTTCACCTACAACATCCACCTACTTCACCTACAACATCCACCTACTTCACCTACAAATGACATAGCCATATGTTCCCTCCACTACTCCTATAAATACCCTTGCATTCATTCATTCATGGACATCTATTTTTCACAACACAACACCCCTCAAACACTTCCATTATTCCCTAGCCGTGAGCTTCCCATCTCTCCCTTATAATCCAAACACCACTCCTCATCCATTTCCATAATTCCCCAAATCCATTCAACACAACCTCACCTTAGACCTTGTACTACAACAACGAGGAAGAGAAGAGTGCCTAAACGTTCATACAATTCAAGTTTGAGTTGTTGGAATGTTTAGGTGTTTCTTTGATTTCAATGTTTCATTTTAATTCTCTTTGTTTTGTACGTATGAGGAATGGAAGAGAAGAGTGCCTAAACGTTCATACAATTCAAGTTTGAGTTGTTGGAATGTTTAGGTGTTTCTTTGATTTCAAAGTTATGAGGAACTAAACCCCCTTTAGCTAGGGGGTGATTCGAAATAAATGTTTATGCTTGCATATGAATTGATTACCTTTCGTTGGAATTTCATAAGTTTTGATTTCAATTTGTTTAACCGTTTGATTGATAACTTATTTATGAATGTTTATTAAGAATGCGCGCTTAATTTTCATGCATAAATATGACGCTAGAATATAAGTGAATTTCACCTAATCGTTATGAACTTATATTCACAAGTAGTGGAGGTTGCTTATAAACAATCGCGTTAAACGAATTCTTGGCATAAGTTTCATGCGTATTCCATAGTAACGAATGCCTCGTCAACACTTATAGTTTTCATAATGCTTAATGATCTTTGATTGTATCTTTATTGTGCTTTTCACGTAAAGGACTTTTGGAGAATGTGGTGAATTGCGTTGCGCTAACCCATCCAATTCATTAACTTAAGGAGAACTTGACGGTTAATTTAAGCGGACCTAATTAACCCGGGGCGTTGAGTTTCATAATTTATCGAAAGACCAACTGAGAATCAATCTTGTATGCAAGTGTAACATGTATGGAGATGAACCCCTTAGCTATTCTATCATCCATTCATTCCATTTCATCAATTTCATATTTACATTCTGTTTTAATTTGTTCATTTAATTTAATTTCGTATAAACTTAAATCCCCCTTTACTTTAATGTCAAATTAGTTAGAAATCAATTTAGTTTATGTTTTAAAGCATTTTGAGTCTTTGGTTTGTTTTAGTGTTTTAAAGTTTAGTTTTACATTCTTTGAGTCTAGTTTAGTGTTTTATATTACGTTTTTACGTTTTTGAGTCAAATCCAAGTGATTAACAATCCCTCCTAATCCCCGGTCCAGAACGATCCCTACTTATACATATACTACAATTTGACGAAAAGAGGGTTTAATTTGTGCGCGTATAAATCTCGCATCAAACCCCCCTTGGCTAGGGGGGATTCGAAATATATGTTTATGCTTGCATTTTGATTTGATTACTTCTAATTGCGTTTCATAAGTTGTGGATTCAATTTGTTTAACTGTTTGATTGATAACTTATTTATGTATGTTTATTGAGGGTGCACGCTTAATTTTCATGCATGAATATGACGCTAGAATATAAGTGAGTTTCACCTAATAGTTACGAAGTTATATTCACAAGTAGTGGAGGTTGCTTATAAACAATCGCGTTAAATGAATTCTTGGCATAAGTTTCATGCGTATTCCACAGTAACGAATGCCTCGTCGATGTTTATGATTTCCGTTGAACTTAATGATCTTTGTTGAATGTCTCTATCATGCGTATTCCATAGTTAGGGACTTTGATTAGGAATAATTTGGTTGTAATGCGTATTCCATTCAATCCAATGAATCTAGGGAAATCTGAAAGTTAATTTAAGCGGACCTAATTAACTTGGAGCGTTGAGAAGTCATGGTTTATTGAAATGCAATTGGAAATCAGTTTATTATGCAAGTGTAACATGTATGGAGATGAACCCCTTAGCTATTCTATCATCCATTCATTCCATTTCCTCAATTTCATATTTACATTCTGTTTTAATTGCAATTTGTTCATTTAATTTAATTTCGTATAAACCTAAATCCCCCTTTACTTTAATGTCAAATTAGTTAGAAAGTGTCTTAGTTTATGTTTCTAAGTGTTTTGATTCAATTTATTACATAATTTCGTCCAAATTCACCAAAGTGCTCAAAACTGCCCAGAAAGTGTTTTTAAGGCAGTTTTGAGTGTTTTGGGTGATGTTTGAGTCTTTTGGCTTGTTTTAGTGTTTTAAAGTTTAGTTTTGCATTCTTTGAGTCTAGTATAGTGTTTTATATTGTGTTTTTACGTTTTTGAGTCAAATCCAAGTGATTAACAATCCCTCCTAATCCCCGGTCCAGAACGATCCCTACTTATACTTATACTACAATTGACAAAAATAGGGTTTAATTTGTGTGCGTATAATTCTCGCATCAGCAACCACAGTTACTCCGGATTTCTTTGGAACGCACTGCACGGGCGAAACCCACCTACTATCCACGTAGTAGGGCTAATTCCCTTTATGTAGGCCAATGTCCATCCAATTGCCGTTTTGTACTCTTTAAGCACTCGCACCAATTTGTTTTCTTCTTGTGCCGTGAGTGAGGATGAGATAATGACGGGCAATGTCTCATCCTCGCCCAAGAAAACATACTTCAAATGACTAGGCAACGGCTTAAGTTCAAGTGTAGGTGGCTGCACAACTGAGGGAAGCATTTTATTAGCCGAAACTGAACTTAAAATAGGGTCCAAAAACTTACCCGATTCTGATGGCAATGACTCGAGGGCAGCCACCATCTCAATAATATCCTCATTAGGGGGCACGGCCAAGGATTCCTCATGCATGCCGTGGGGTTCCTTGGTGGTTGTTTCCATGTTTTGCATGTCCCTTCCTTGTGCAATGACCAATTCAAGTGCATCGTCCTTCAAATTGTCCAAATGGTTCTGCGCCAAAAAGTCAATTATATCAATAGCAAAACATGAATGATTCTCACTAGGGTACTTCATAGAATCAGAAAGATTGAAATTAATAACTTCCCCATCAAATTCCATCGTCAAAGTGCCATTATAGACATCAATCTTCGTACGAGCAGTTTTCATGAATGGCCTTCCAAGGAGAATGGGTAATGACGGGGCATGGTCCGAGTCATCCTCTCAAGTACGTAGAAATCCGCCAGAAAGATCAAATGATTAACCTGCACTAAAACATCTTCCAAAACTCCCTTTGGATAGGCATTAGATCTGTCGGCCAGTTGTATAATAACACCATCATTTTTCAACGCTCCTAGGTTCATAGATGCATAAATTGAATATGGCATGACATTTATGGATGCACCTAAGTCTAACATGGCAGATTCAAACCTAGAATTACCAATAACACACGGAATTGTGAAACTACCCGGATCTTTGCATTTAGGGGGCAGTTTGCGTTGCAAGATGGCTGAGACGTTTTCACCCACTTTTACAACCTCCTTTGTCGAAATCCTCCTCCTATTAGTGCAAAGTTCCTTCAAGAACTTGGCGTACCTCGGGACTTGCTTGATTGCATCCGAAAGAGGGATATTGACTTGAACTTTTCGAAATGTCTCGAGAATGTCCTTTTCCGCTTCCTTTTTTTTTGTTTGCTTAAACCTACTAGGAAAAGGAACATTCAAAGGAAAAGCATTAGTAGGAACTGAACTTGACACGTTTTTACCTTTATTGGGTGAATTGGACGGTTTAGGATCACATGAGGCTTGAGGCAAAGGTGTTTCCACCTTGGCCGTGAGTGAGCTTTGTTCCTCCTCTTCAATTCTCAATTCTTCCTCCTCGTTGGAATGTGATGTGGGTGGTCTAGGATCAGATCCAACTTGCTTTCCACTTCGCAAACTCATAGCTTTTGCAGATTCAAATCCACCTTTCGGATTGACCACGGTTGAACTTGGCAACCTACCTTGCTCTCGAAATTGTCCCATGAACTCGGCAATCTGCCCCAATTGCTTCTCCAAATTGTCTACCCTTTTGTCTTGGATTTGTCTCTCCTTAGTTTGAGTTTGTACTTCCTGCGTCAAAGTAGTAAGTAACTTAACAACTTGATCATTATCCAAAGACATACCTGAGCTTGTTGGGGTAGATTGCGATTGAGTTTGATTGGGGACGAACGGCTTTGTATAAAAGCCCGGTGGTTGCTGCCTATATCCTCCTTGTTGTTGGGGTTGTTGAGGATCCCGCCATTTGAAATTTGGATGATCACGCCAACTGGGATTGTAGGTAGTGGAGAAGGGTTCACCACGATTTTGGTATTGATTCCCATATCCCACGGCATTGAGTGTCTCCCACCCTCCATTCTCGATCAATTGTGGGCACCTATCCGTGGGATGTCCTTGCATGGTGATGCGGGAATTTATACGCACACAAATTAAACCCTCTTTTCGTCAAATTGTAGTATATGTATAAGTAGGGATCGTTCTGGACCGGGGATTAGGAGGGATTGTTAATCACTTGGATTTGACTCAAAAACGTAAAAACACAATATAAAACACTAAACTAGACTCAAAGAATGTAAAACTAAACTTTAAAACACTAAGACAAACCAAAGACTCAAAATGCTTTTAAAAACACAAACTAAAATGATTTCTAACTAAATTGACATTAAAGTAAAGGGGGATTTAAGTTTATACGAAAATTGAAATAACGAAACAAGTTAAATAAACTAGACAGAATGTAAATATGAAATTGATGAAATGGAATGAATGGATGATAGAATAGCTAAGGGGGTCATCTCCACATATGTTACACTTGCATAATAAAAAGATTTCCAGTCGATCTTTCGATAAATTATGAAACTCATCACCCCGGGTTAATTAGGTCCGCTTAAATTAACCGTCAAGTTTTCCTTAAGTTAATGAATTGGATGGGTTAGCGCAACGCAATTCACAACATTCTCCAAAAGTCCTTTACGTGAACAGCACAATAAAGATACAATCAAAGATCATTAAACATTATGAAAACTATAAGTGTTGACGAGGCATTCGTTACTATGATGAGCATGAAACTCGTGCCAAGAATTCATTTAACGCGATTGTTTATAAGCAACCTCCACTACTTGTGAATATAAGTTCATAACGATTAGGTGAAAATCACTTATATTCTAGCGTCATATTCATGCATGAAAATTAAGCGCGCATTCTTAATAAACATACATAAATAAGTTATCAATCAAACGGTTAAACAAATTGAATCAACAACTTATGAAATGCAATTAGAAGTAATCAAATCAAAATGCAAGCATAAACATATATTTCGAATCACCCCCTAGCTAAGGGGGGTTTAGTTCCTCATACAAAACAAAGATAATTAAAATTAAACATTGAAATCAAAGAAACACCTAAACATTCCAACAACTCAAACTTGAATTGTATGAACGTTTAGGCCCTCTTCTCTTCCTCTTTATTGTAGCATAAGGTCTAAGGATAGTTGGTTTGGGGGAATGGAAGTGTGGAATGGAGTGAGGAGTGATGGAAATGGAAAGATGGTTTTTTGGATTCTAAGGGAGACTCACGGCTAAGAGAGAAAGGGATGTGTTTGTGGTGAGTTGTGTATGAAATGAGATGTTCATGAATGAATGAATGCAAGGGTATTTATAGGAGTAGTGGAGGGAACATATGGCTATGTCATTTGTAGGTGAAGTAAGTGTGTGAGGTTGGTGAAGTAAGTGGAGGTTGTAGGTGAAGTAGGTGGATGTTGTAGGTGAAGTAGGTGGATGTTGTAGGTGAAGTGGATGTTGTAGGTGAAGTAGGTGGATGTTGTAGGTGAAGTAGGTGGATGATATGTTAAGTGATAAGTGATATGATATGTGGTTATGATATGATAAGTGGTTAAGTGGTGATGATAAGTGATAAGTGATTAAGTGATATGATATGTGGTGATGATAAGTGATAAGTGCATGTGGGTTAACTAATGAAGGAAATGCATGTGCAATGACAATGTGTTAGAATGGATGTGTGTTATGCATGGCATGATTGGGATTAGGAAAGGTTTAAATGTCCTAAAACTAAAGAGAACAAGGTTCCAACACTTTGGCTCCAATTAGGTCTTCAATTTCGTCCAACACTTTGGCTTCAAGCATAAGCTATCCGTCCTTAGCCCAAAAGTGCTCCAAAAGTCTCCAAAATGCATCTTTTTGCTCCTTTAGCCCTTTGGACCTACAAACACACGAAAATAGCTTAAAGTACTAAAATAACTAAAGAAACATAACGTAAATGTACGAGAACAAGCCATTTAAGTCGCATAAATATGCTCCTATCAAATACCCCCACACTTAGCTTTTGCTAGTCCTCGAGCAAAACAGAAAAACAAAACAAAAAGAACAAAACACAACCTACACCTTCCAACAATCGTATCAGGGACTTCCAATGCACATGACAAGTTAAAAATCATTATTCTCACAGATTTGAGCCATCTTTACACTTAAGTACATTCTTAATCATAGTCACCACATACTAGTTCACAATTAAGCATTTAAAACCATGTTTTGAATGTAGTAACATGCCTTAGAGAATTCCCTCAATTTCTTACTAGATGTACTCTCGTTTTTCACACAGATTTTCTGACTACACACCCTACACTAGGTATATGTGAGAAGATTGATGTAAACATGTAGACGAACACTCACATATGTTATAATAAGGAAAGCATTTTCTGGAGTTAATAAGCATGTTTAGATATGATCTCATGAATGGAATGCTACTACTTAGACGCGAGAACCAGTGACACCATAAGCTCATACCAAGTTCAAACTCCACAATTGAAATACATAACACTCAATATAGAAGTCAAGGGTTGTAACGGGGCTTGGGGTAATTGGCTAAAAATGAAAGGTAAGGATAACAAACGTTCTTCAAGCAATAGTGAGCAAAGTATTGAATTAGGCACTTAGAATTTCCTTTAGAATGCAAAAGTCAACTTTGATCACTCAAGGGGGAATTACACAGAACTTAGGGCCATATTCATCTTTTTGGACCCTTTCTTCAACCATCAACGCTCGTGAGTTCATTTTCACTTATTTTCATTTTTTTTTAAGCTCTTTTTTTCTTTCTTTCTTTCTTTTCTCTTTTTTTTTTTTCTTTTCTTTTTCTTTTCTTTTGAATCTCAAAACATAAACACTTAAACATTCTCTCCCCCACACTTATTTTCTTTCATAATGTAACTCAAAAGGAATTCAATTAAGTCATGCTCACTATCTTTTAAGAACAAGGGTGGGGATTGTCCTAAACTAGGCTAGGTGAGGAAAATGTGGGTAAACAAAGAATAAAGGCTAAACAAGGCTCAATGGGGTTAAAACTTACAACATATACGAAGTATGGAAAGTAAGGCTATTTGGCTATGGTGGTGGTCACTGATGCGGGATTTATACGCGCACAAATTAAACCCTCTTGTGACAATTGTAGTAAAGATGCAAGTAGGGATCGTTCTAGACCGGGGATTAGGAGGGATTACTAAATCACTTGGAAACTGACTCAAAAACGTAAAACAAATGTTAAAAACACTAAACTAGACTCAAAGAATGCAAAAATAAACAATAAAACACTAAAACAAATCAAAAGACTCAAAGAATACAAAGCACTTATAAACACAAACTAAGACACTATCTAACTAAATTAGACACGAAGGTAAAGGGGGATTGAGGTTTTGACGAAATTAAACTAAATACACAGATTGTAATTTAAAGGCAGAATGTAAATATGAATGTGATGAAAATATGGATGAATGCTAGCTAGAAGGTTCTTCTCCACATATGTTACACTTGCATAATAAAAAGATTTCCAATTACATTTCAATAAATTATTAAACTCATCACCCCGGGTTAATTAGGTCCGCTTAAATTAACCGTCAAGTTTTCCTTAAGTTAATGAATTGGATGGGTTAGCGCAACGCAATTCACAACATTCTCCAAAAGTCCTTTACGTGAACAACACAATAAAGATACAATCAAAGATCATTAAGCATTATGAAAACTATAAGTGTTGACGAGGCATTCGTTACTATGGAATACGCATGAAACTTATGCCAAGAATTCGTTTAACGCGATTGTTTATAAGCAACCTCCACTACTTGTGAATATAAGTTCATAACGATTAGGTGAAATTCACTTATATTCTAGCGTCATATTCATGCATGAAAATTAAGCGCGCATTCTTAATAAACATACATAAATAAGTTATCAATCAAACGGTTAAACAAATTGAATCAACAACTTATGAAATGCAATTAGAAGTAATCAAATCAAAATGCAAGCATAAACATATATTTCGAATCACCCCCTAGCTAAGGGGGGTTTAGTTCCTCATACAAAACAAAGATAATTAAAATTAAACATTGAAATCAAAGAAACACCTAAACATTCCAACAACTCAAACTTGAATTGTATGAACGTTTAGGCCCTCTTCTCTTCCTCTTTATTGTAGCATAAGGTCTAAGGATAGTTGGTTTGGGGGAATGGAAGTGTGGAATGGAGTGAGGAGTGATGGAAATGGAAAGATGGTTTTTTGGATTCTAAGGGAGACTCACGGCTAAGAGAGAAAGGGATGTGTTTGTGGTGAGTTGTGTATGAAATGAGATGTTCATGAATGAATGAATGCAAGGGTATTTATAGGAGTAGTGGAGGGAACATATGGCTATGTCATTTGTAGGTGAAGTAAGTGTGTGAGGTTGGTGAAGTAAGTGGAGGTTGTAGGTGAAGTAGGTGGATGTTGTAGGTGAAGTAGGTGGATGTTGTAGGTGAAGTGGATGTTGTAGGTGAAGTAGGTGGATGTTGTAGGTGAAGTAGGTGGATGATATGTTAAGTGATAAGTGATATGATATGTGGTTATGATATGATAAGTGGTTAAGTGGTGATGATAAGTGATAAGTGATTAAGTGATATGATATGTGGTGATGATAAGTGATAAGTGCATGTGGGTTAACTAATGAAGGAAATGCATGTGCAATGACAATGTGTTAGAATGGATGTGTGTTATGCATGGCATGATTGGGATTAGGAAAGGTTTAAATGTCCTAAAACTAAAGAGAACAAGGTTCCAACACTTTGGCTCCAATTAGGTCTTCAATTTCGTCCAACACTTTGGCTTCAAGCATAAGCTATCCGTCCTTAGCCCAAAAGTGCTCCAAAAGTCTCCAAAATGCATCTTTTTGCTCCTTTAGCCCTTTGGACCTACAAACACACGAAAATAGCTTAAAGTACTAAAATAACTAAAGAAACATAACGTAAATGTACGAGAACAAGCCATTTAAGTCGCATAAATATGCTCCTATCAAATACCCCCACACTTAGCTTTTGCTAGTCCTCGAGCAAAACAGAAAAACAAAACAAAAAGAACAAAACACAACCTACACCTTCCAACAATCGTATCAGGGACTTCCAATGCACATGACAAGTTAAAAATCATTATTCTCACAGATTTGAGCCATCTTTACACTTAAGTACATTCTTAATCATAGTCACCACATACTAGTTCACAATTAAGCATTTAAAACCATGTTTTGAATGTAGTAACATGCCTTAGAGAATTCCCTCAATTTCTTACTAGATGTACTCTCGTTTTTCACACAGATTTTCTGACTACACACCCTACACTAGGTATATGTGAGAAGATTGATGTAAACATGTAGACGAACACTCACATATGTTATAATAAGGAAAGCATTTTCTGGAGTTAATAAGCATGTTTAGATATGATCTCATGAATGGAATGCTACTACTTAGACGCGAGAACCAGTGACACCATAAGCTCATACCAAGTTCAAACTCCACAATTGAAATACATAACACTCAATATAGAAGTCAAGGGTTGTAACGGGGCTTGGGGTAATTGGCTAAAAATGAAAGGTAAGGATAACAAACGTTCTTCAAGCAATAGTGAGCAAAGTATTGAATTAGGCACTTAGAATTTCCTTTAGAATGCAAAAGTCAACTTTGATCACTCAAGGGGGAATTACACAGAACTTAGGGCCATATTCATCTTTTTGGACCCTTTCTTCAACCATCAACGCTCGTGAGTTCATTTTCACTTATTTTCATTTTTTTTTTTAAGCTCTTTTTTTCTTTCTTTCTTTCTTTTCTCTTTTTTTTTTTTCTTTTCTTTTTCTTTTCTTTTGAATCTCAAAACATAAACACTTAAACATTCTCTCCCCCACACTTATTTTCTTTCATAATGTAACTCAAAAGGAATTCAATTAAGTCATGCTCACTATCTTTTAAGAACAAGGGTGGGGATTGTCCTAAACTAGGCTAGGTGAGGAAAATGTGGGTAAACAAAGAATAAAGGCTAAACAAGGCTCAATGGGGTTAAAACTTACAACATATACGAAGTATGGAAAGTAAGGCTATTTGGCTATGGTGGTGGTCACTGATGCGGGATTTATACGCGCACAAATTAAACCCTCTTGTGACAATTGTAGTAAAGATGCAAGTAGGGATCGTTCTAGACCGGGGATTAGGAGGGATTACTAAATCACTTGGAAACTGACTCAAAAACGTAAAACAAATGTTAAAAACACTAAACTAGACTCAAAGAATGCAAAAATAAACAATAAAACACTAAAACAAATCAAAAGACTCAAAGAATACAAAGCACTTATAAACACAAACTAAGACACTATCTAACTAAATTAGACACGAAGGTAAAGGGGGATTGAGGTTTTGACGAAATTAAACTAAATACACAGATTGTAATTTAAAGGCAGAATGTAAATATGAATGTGATGAAAATATGGATGAATGCTAGCTAGAAGGTTCTTCTCCACATATGTTACACTTGCATAATAAAAAGATTTCCAATTACATTTCAATAAATTATTAAACTCATCACCCCGGGTTAATTAGGTCCGCTTAAATTAACCGTCAAGTTTTCCTTAAGTTAATGAATTGGATGGGTTAGCGCAACGCAATTCACAACATTCTCCAAAAGTCCTTTACGTGAACAACACAATAAAGATACAATCAAAGATCATTAAGCATTATGAAAACTATAAGTGTTGACGAGGCATTCGTTACTATGATTGCATGAAACTTATGCCAAGAATTCGTTTAACGCGATTGTTTATAAGCAACCTCCACTACTTGTGAATATAAGTTCATAACGATTAGGTGAAATTCACTTATATTCTAGCGTCAAATTCATGCATGAAAATTAAGTGTGCACTCTCAATAAACATACATAAATAGGTTATCAATAAAACAGTTAAACAAATTGAATTCACAACTTATGAAACGTAATTAGAAGTAATCAATTCATATTGCAAATATAAACATAGTTTCGAATCACCCCCTAGCTAAAGGGGGATTAGTTCCTCATAACTTTGAAATCAAAGAAACACCTAAACATTCCAACAACTCACACTTGAATTGTATGAACGTTTAGGCCCTCTTATCTTCCTCGTTGTTGTAGCACAAGGTCTAAGGTGAGGTTTGGGGGATTATGGAAATGGATGAGGAGTGGTGTTTGGATTATAAGGGAATGGGAGCTCACGGCACAAGGGAAGAATGGATGTGTTTGTGGTGTGTTGTGTATGAAAATGAGATGTCCATGAATGAATGAATGCAAGGGTATTTATAGGAGTAGTGGAGGGAACATATGGCTATGTCATTTGTAGGTGAAGTAGGTGGATGTTGTAGGTGAAGTAGGTGGATGTTGTAGGTGAAGTGGATGTTGTAGGTGAAGTAGGTGGATGTTGTAGGTGAAGTAGGTGGATGTTGTAGGTGAAGTAGGTGGATGTTATGTTAAGTGATAAGTGATAAGTGATATGATATGTGGTTATGATATGATAAGTGGTTAAGTGGTGATGATAAGTGATAAGTGATTAAGTGATATGATATGTGGTGATGATAAGTGATAAGTGCATGTGGGTTAACTAATGAAAGAAATGCATGTGCAATGACAATGTGTTAGAATGGATGTGTGTTATGCATGGCATGATTGGGATTAGGAAAGGTTTAAATGTCCTAAAACTAAAGAGAACAAGGTTCCAACACTTTGGCTCCAATTAGGTCTTCAATTTCGTCCAACACTTTGGCTTCAAGCATAAGCTATCCGTCCTTAGCCCAAAAGTGCTCCAAAAGTCTCCAAAATGCATCTTTTTGCTCCTTTAGCCCTTTGGACCTACAAACACACGAAAATAGCTTAAAGTACTAAAATAACTAAAGAAACATAACGTAAATGTACGAGAACAAGCCATTTAAGTCGCATAAATATGCTCCTATCAAATACCCCCACACTTAGCTTTTGCTAGTCCTCGAGCAAAACAGAAAAACAAAACAAAAAGAACAAAACACAACCTACACCTTCCAACAATCGTATCAGGGACTTCCAATGCACATGACAAGTTAAAAATCATTATTCTCACAGATTTGAGCCATCTTTACACTTAAGTACATTCTTAATCATAGTCACCACATACTAGTTCACAATTAAGCATTTAAAACCATGTTTTGAATGTAGTAACATGCCTTAGAGAATTCCCTCAATTTCTTACTAGATGTACTCTCGTTTTTCACACAGATTTTCTGACTACACACCCTGCACTAGGTATATGTGAGAAGATTGATGTAAACATGTAGATGAACACTCACATATGTTATAATAAGGAAAGCATTTTCTAGAGTTAATAAGCATGTTTAGATATGATCTCATGAATGGAATGCTACTACTTAGACGCGAGAACCAGTGACACCATAAGCTCATACCAAGTTCAAACTCCACAATTGAAATACATAACACTCAATATAGAAGTCAAGGGTTGTAACGGGGCTTGGGGTAATTGGCTAAAAATGAAAGGTAAGGATAACAAACGTTCTTCAAGCAATAGTGAGCAAAGTATTGAATTAGGCACTTAGAATTTCCTTTAGAATGCAGAAGTCAACTTTGATCACCCAAGGGGAATTACACAGAACTTAGGGCCATATTCATTTTTTTTTTTTTTTTTGGACCCTTTCTTCAACCATCAACGCTCGTGAGTTCATTTTCACTTATTTTCATTTTTTTTTTTAAGCTCTTTTGTCTTTCTTTCTTTCTTTTTTCTTTTTTTTTTTTTTTTTTCTTTTCTTTTTCTTTTCTTTTGAATCTCAAAACATAAACACTTAAACATTCTCTCCCCCACACTTATTTTCTTTCATAATGTAACTCAAAAGGAATTCAATTAAGTCATGCTCACTATCTTTTAAGAACAAGGGTGGGGATTGTCCTAAACTAGGCTAGGTGAGGAAAATGTGGGTAAACAAAGAATAAAGGCTAAACAAGGCTCAACGGGGTTAAAACTTACAACATATACGAAGTATGGGAAGTAAGGCTATTTGGCTATGGTGGTGGTCACTACACAACTTCTTCTTGAATATGTGTTATGCAAATCAATAACATGCTTTGAATGAAATGGGCATGAGTTCTAGCATTTAGTTCTATCATGATACAATTGCATTCTAAGTAGCAACCAAGCAAGGAATAATGAGATCATGCAACAACTTTAGAAAATAAAGAATCACAGAAAATAACTCTCCAAAGAAAGTAATGGCTCGAGTCTCACAGGGATGTAGCGTTTGTTTGAGTTTCTTCCTTCAAGCATGTTACAAAAACAAATTTTTCTTTTATGATTGCATGTGAAGTCATACATTATAACCATAACCAAGCATATACCAAGAGTAAATCAAACTTTTATCTATGTTTATAACTCTTTCTAACCGTCATGCAATTATAAACCAAATCCTTATCATTGTGTTGGAAGGTACCCTAAGACACAAACACACAAAAACGACTTTTAAAACAACTCTTTTTGGGTTTTTCAAAACAATTTTTCAAATTTTTATGGGATTTTCGAATTATAAAACAAAACACACTAAAACACTCTAAAACAACTTAAAAACACCTTAAAACAGCAAGGAACAACATTAGAAGTTATGGGTGATAAAATCCCACGAATTTGCATTAAATATACTTAGTTACCCCCCCATACTTAAATCAAACATTGTCCTCAATGTTTTAAGCATATGGTTCACACAAAACATAAGTAAACACACAAAAAGCAACTAAACATACTAAACATGGCATAATGTAATTAACAAAGAGAAGAGTTTAGGGACGCAAATCTGGTTATGGAGTGTAAATTCCCTCTTCTCCTTGGTGATTGCATTGAGGCTTTGATCTTTGTGATTCCACAGGCTTACTCTTGAACTGGTTTCTGCCCATCGTTGATTTTCCTTTGTGCTACTTCTTGAACTGGGCAGCAGGATGGTTCTTTTGGTTTCCCCCGAAGGTCTGAGCTTCCTCCTGTTATCTGTTTCTTTGTTCAATCTTTGCAGGAGTGGTCCCTTCTCTGGAAGTGTAACAACCGTTGAAGATGACTACTCGAGAGCAACGCTAGGTAAGCAATCAGGAATAGATTCCAGGCAGTTGGCTCCAGATCGGTAGACTGACTCCAAGTGCCGGGTGATTGCTTCTTTTACTTTGCCATGCAAGTAAGAACAAGGACAAAGAAAAAGACAGGGAAAGAGCATGATATGAGATATTTTTGCTTTTGACCTTGATGATATGAGATACCTTTGCTTTGAAGAAGCGGTGAATGAATCAGCACATGCTTCAATCCGCCGTTTCCTCCTGGGTCATATGTACTCCAGGCATCTGGTATCATCTTTGGGGAAGCAGAAAGAATTAAGTATTTTGAAAGGCTTTGCTGGGAGTGCGCCCTCAGAGGTGAGGGAGAGTTGGGCATTTTCTTCAGGTTTGCCCTGCCATAAAAGACGAAGGTCGACATATATAGAGATAATATCAAGTGGTGGTACTTTTTACCCTTGTCGACAAACGTTTTGATCCCGCAAATCCGGCTCTTTGAAATAGTGGCGCCTCTTCGATCTTTGAATACGCCTCTTCGATTTCTGAGCAGGCGCCCCTTCGATTTCTGAACGACGCCCCTTCGATTTCTGAACGACGCCCCTTCGCTTTCTGAACGACACGTGGTAGTGCAGATGCGGCTCCTTTTGACAAAGCTGCACGCGTCTTCTGAAAAGCAGAGAAAGCGTCGCCGAACTTTGCGCTTGTCGGCTAAAGATGTGTAGATGCGATGATGGCCTCCACGTGTTTTCAGCTTTGTCAGAAATCTTTTGACAAAGTTGAACGCGTTTTCTGAAAAGCCGAGGGAGCGTCGCCTAAATTACGCCGGAAAATCCGGCTCTTTGAATCGGTGGACGCGTCGTCTTGGCTTTTTATAGAGCTATCAATCACCCCTACACACACACTCTGAAGATTTCCCATTCCTGAAACTCGACTCCAGCCCTTTGTGAAATTTTAACTCCATCCACCCCTTCTCTTTGAACATCGTTGAAAAAAAATGGCGAACTCATCGAACCTTAGCTTAGATTTGAGTCTCAGCAGCGATCCAGTTGCGCCCCGTCAAGGTAATGTATGGCGCCCTTCTTTTTTATCTTCTAACGGTCCTCTTTCAGGTGAAGACTCTGTGATGCAGGACACCACAACAGCTACAATAGTAGCTAAAAACCTCCTCACTCCAAAAGATAGTAGGCTGCTGTCAGGACGGTCCGATGAGTTGGCCGTTCAAGAGTCCCTCGCACTTAGTGTTCAGTGTGCGAGTTCTGTGTCCAACATGGGCCAACGCCTGCTTGCCCGCTCCCGTCAGGTGGAATCATTGATGGCAGAGGTGGAAAGTCTTAAGCAGGAGATCAAACTGCTTAAGCATGAGAATAGAAGTTTGCACGTGCTTGCCAACAACTATTCGACGGGCATGAAGAGGAAGCTTGATGAACTGCAAGAGTCTGAAGGTCGGATTCAAAGTGACCGTCAAAGGTTTTCGTCTTTCCTCCAGAGGCACCTTTTTCCTGGATCATCCAGCGTTTGGCCAAGTATTGAGGCCTCGAATGCTCTATCTTCGATGCCTCTAGCTCCGATGCCTTCCGCTCCTATGTCTTCTGCCCCGATGCCTTCCGTCTCGATGCCTTCCACTTCAAGAGTTTTGCCACGTAGTGGGTCTTTAAGTAAACAACCTTTGTGAAGCCTTGCCACTTTTATTATTATCATTTTTTTTTTTTTTTTTTTTTTTTTTCCAAAATGCATTGGGTTGCCTCCCAAGTAGCGCTTTCTTTTACGTCTTGCAGCCGGACGAAGAACCCAATCACTCCAGGATATTTTTACGAATCAGATGAGAACTCCGAGTCATAAACTAGTACCTAGAACAAGAAACAAAACAACATTAAGAATCTGGAATAAAAACAAACGAAAATAAAACAATCCAAGGGATTAGCAAATTTTCTAATCCCCGGCAACGGCGCCAAAATTTGAAGCGGGATTTATACGCGCACAAATTAAACCCTCTTGTGACAATTGTAGTAAAGATGCAAGTAGGGATCGTTCTAGACCGGGGATTAGGAGGGATTACTAAATCACTTGGAAACTGACTCAAAAACGTAAAACAAATGTTAAAAACACTAAACTAGACTCAAAGAATGCAAAAATAAACAATAAAACACTAAAACAAATCAAAAGACTCAAAGAATACAAAGCACTTATAAACACAAACTAAGACACTATCTAACTAAATTAGACACGAAGGTAAAGGGGGATTGAGGTTTTGACGAAATTAAACTAAATACACAGATTGTAATTTAAAGGCAGAATGTAAATATGAATGTGATGAAAATATGGATGAATGCTAGCTAGAAGGTTCTTCTCCACATATGTTACACTTGCATAATAAAAAGATTTCCAATTACATTTCAATAAATTATTAAACTCATCACCCCGGGTTAATTAGGTCCGCTTAAATTAACCGTCAAGTTTTCCTTAAGTTAATGAATTGGATGGGTTAGCGCAACGCAATTCACAACATTCTCCAAAAGTCCTTTACGTGAACAACACAATAAAGATACAATCAAAGATCATTAAGCATTATGAAAACTATAAGTGTTGACGAGGCATTCGTTACTATGATTGCATGAAACTTATGCCAAGAATTCGTTTAACGCGATTGTTTATAAGCAACCTCCACTACTTGTGAATATAAGTTCATAACGATTAGGTGAAATTCACTTATATTCTAGCGTCAAATTCATGCATGAAAATTAAGTGTGCACTCTCAATAAACATACATAAATAGGTTATCAATAAAACAGTTAAACAAATTGAATTCACAACTTATGAAACGTAATTAGAAGTAATCAATTCATATTGCAAATATAAACATAGTTTCGAATCACCCCCTAGCTAAAGGGGGATTAGTTCCTCATAACTTTGAAATCAAAGAAACACCTAAACATTCCAACAACTCACACTTGAATTGTATGAACGTTTAGGCCCTCTTATCTTCCTCGTTGTTGTAGCACAAGGTCTAAGGTGAGGTTTGGGGGATTATGGAAATGGATGAGGAGTGGTGTTTGGATTATAAGGGAATGGGAGCTCACGGCACAAGGGAAGAATGGATGTGTTTGTGGTGTGTTGTGTATGAAAATGAGATGTCCATGAATGAATGAATGCAAGGGTATTTATAGGAGTAGTGGAGGGAACATATGGCTATGTCATTTGTAGGTGAAGTAGGTGGATGTTGTAGGTGAAGTAGGTGGATGTTGTAGGTGAAGTGGATGTTGTAGGTGAAGTAGGTGGATGTTGTAGGTGAAGTAGGTGGATGTTGTAGGTGAAGTGGATGTTGTAGGTGAAGTAGGTGGATGTTGTAGGTGAAGTAGGTGGATGTTATGTTAAGTGATAAGTGATAAGTGATATGATATGTGGTTATGATATGATAAGTGGTTAAGTGGTGATGATAAGTGATAAGTGATTAAGTGATATGATATGTGGTGATGATAAGTGATAAGTGCATGTGGGTTAACTAATGAAAGAAATGCATGTGCAATGACAATGTGTTAGAATGGATGTGTGTTATGCATGGCATGATTGGGATTAGGAAAGGTTTAAATGTCCTAAAACTAAAGAGAACAAGGTTCCAACACTTTGGCTCCAATTAGGTCTTCAATTTCGTCCAACACTTTGGCTTCAAGCATAAGCTATCCGTCCTTAGCCCAAAAGTGCTCCAAAAGTCTCCAAAATGCATCTTTTTGCTCCTTTAGCCCTTTGGACCTACAAACACACGAAAATAGCTTAAAGTACTAAAATAACTAAAGAAACATAACGTAAATGTACGAGAACAAGCCATTTAAGTCGCATAAATATGCTCCTATCAAATACCCCCACACTTAGCTTTTGCTAGTCCTCGAGCAAAACAGAAAAACAAAACAAAAAGAACAAAACACAACCTACACCTTCCAACAATCGTATCAGGGACTTCCAATGCACATGACAAGTTAAAAATCATTATTCTCACAGATTTGAGCCATCTTTACACTTAAGTACATTCTTAATCATAGTCACCACATACTAGTTCACAATTAAGCATTTAAAACCATGTTTTGAATGTAGTAACATGCCTTAGAGAATTCCCTCAATTTCTTACTAGATGTACTCTCGTTTTTCACACAGATTTTCTGACTACACACCCTGCACTAGGTATATGTGAGAAGATTGATGTAAACATGTAGATGAACACTCACATATGTTATAATAAGGAAAGCATTTTCTAGAGTTAATAAGCATGTTTAGATATGATCTCATGAATGGAATGCTACTACTTAGACGCGAGAACCAGTGACACCATAAGCTCATACCAAGTTCAAACTCCACAATTGAAATACATAACACTCAATATAGAAGTCAAGGGTTGTAACGGGGCTTGGGGTAATTGGCTAAAAATGAAAGGTAAGGATAACAAACGTTCTTCAAGCAATAGTGAGCAAAGTATTGAATTAGGCACTTAGAATTTCCTTTAGAATGCAGAAGTCAACTTTGATCACCCAAGGGGAATTACACAGAACTTAGGGCCATATTCAATTTTTTTTTTTTTTTTGGACCCTTTCTTCAACCATCAACCCTCGTGAGTTCATTTTCACTTATTTTCATTTTTTTTTTTAAGCTCTTTTGTCTTTCTTTCTTTCTTTTTTCTTTTTTTTTTTTTTTTTTCTTTTCTTTTTCTTTTCTTTTGAATCTCAAAACATAAACACTTAAACATTCTCTCCCCCACACTTATTTTCTTTCATAATGTAACTCAAAAGGAATTCAATTAAGTCATGCTCACTATCTTTTAAGAACAAGGGTGGGGATTGTCCTAAACTAGGCTAGGTGAGGAAAATGTGGGTAAACAAAGAATAAAGGCTAAACAAGGCTCAACGGGGTTAAAACTTACAACATATACGAAGTATGGGAAGTAAGGCTATTTGGCTATGGTGGTGGTCACTACACAACTTCTTCTTGAATATGTGTTATGCAAATCAATAACATGCTTTGAATGAAATGGGCATGAGTTCTAGCATTTAGTTCTATCATGATACAATTGCATTCTAAGTAGCAACCAAGCAAGGAATAATGAGATCATGCAACAACTTTAGAAAATAAAGAATCACAGAAAATAACTCTCCAAAGAAAGTAATGGCTCGAGTCTCACAGGGATGTAGCGTTTGTTTGAGTTTCTTCCTTCAAGCATGTTACAAAAACAAATTTTTCTTTTATGATTGCATGTGAAGTCATACATTATAACCATAACCAAGCATATACCAAGAGTAAATCAAACTTTTATCTATGTTTATAACTCTTTCTAACCGTCATGCAATTATAAACCAAATCCTTATCATTGTGTTGGAAGGTACCCTAAGACACAAACACACAAAAACGACTTTTAAAACAACTCTTTTTGGGTTTTTCAAAACAATTTTTCAAATTTTTATGGGATTTTCGAATTATAAAACAAAACACACTAAAACACTCTAAAACAACTTAAAAACACCTTAAAACAGCAAGGAACAACATTAGAAGTTATGGGTGATAAAATCCCACGAATTTGCATTAAATATACTTAGTTACCCCCCCATACTTAAATCAAACATTGTCCTCAATGTTTTAAGCATAGATTCACACAAAACATAAGTAAACACACAAAAAAAACATTTAAACATACTAAACATGGCAGAATGTAATTAACAAAGAGAAGAGTTTAGGGACGCAAATCTGGTTATGGAGTGTAAATTCCCTCTTCTCCTTGGTGATTGCATTGAGGCTTTGATCTTTGTGATTCCACAGGCTTACTCTTGAACTGGTTTCTGCCCATCGTTGATTTTCCTTTGTGCTACTTCTTGAATTGGGCAGCAGGATGGTTCTTTTGGTTTCCCCCGAAGGTCTGAGCTTCCTCCTGTTATCTGTTTCTTTGTTCAATCTTTGCAGGAGTGGTCCCTTCTCTGGAAGTGTAACAACCGTTGAAGATGACTACTCGAGAGCAACGCTAGGTAAGCAATCAGGAATAGATTCCAAGCAGTTGGCTCCAGATCGGAAGACTGACTCCAAGTGCCGGCTGATTGCTTCTTTTACTTTGCCATGCAAGTAAGAACAAGGACAAAGAAAAAGACAGGGAAAGAGCATGATATGAGATACTTTTGCTTTTGACCTTGATGATATGAGATACCTTTGCTTTGAAGAAGCGGTGAATGAATCAGCACATGCTTCAATCCGCCGTTTCCTCCTGGGTCATATGTACTCCAGGCATCTGGTACCATCTTTGGGGAAGAAGAAAGAATTGAGTATTTTGAAAGGCTTTGCTGGGAGTGCGCCCTCAGAGGTGAGGGAGAGTTGGGCATTTTCTTCAGGTTTGCCCTGCCATAAAAGACGAAGGTCGACATATATAGAGATAATATCAAGTGGTGGTACTTTTTACCCTTGTCGACAAACGTTTTGATCCCGCAAATCCGGCTCTTTGAAATAGTGGCGCCTCTTCGATCTTTGAATACGCCTCTTCGATTTCTGAGCAGGCGCCCCTTCGATTTCTGAATGGAGGTTGTAGGTGAAGTAGGTGGATGTTGTAGGTGAAGTAGGTGGATGTTGTAGGTGAAGTAGGTGGATGTTGTAGGTGAAGTAGGTGGATGATATGTTAAGTGATAAGTGATATGATATGTGGTTATGATATGATAAGTGGTTAAGTGGTGATGATAAGTGATAAGTGATTAAGTGATATGATATGTGGTGATGATAAGTGATAAGTGCATGTGGGTTAACTAATGAAGGAAATGCATGTGCAATGACAATGTGTTAGAATGGATGTGTGTTATGCATGGCATGATTGGGATTAGGAAAGGTTTAAATGTCCTAAAACTAAAGAGAACAAGGTTCCAACACTTTGGCTCCAATTAGGTCTTCAATTTCGTCCAACACTTTGGCTTCAAGCATAAGCTATCCGTCCTTAGCCCAAAAGTGCTCCAAAAGTCTCCAAAATGCATCTTTTTGCTCCTTTAGCCCTTTGGACCTACAAACACACGAAAATAGCTTAAAGTACTAAAATAACTAAAGAAACATAACGTAAATGTACGAGAACAAGCCATTTAAGTCGCATAAATATGCTCCTATCACATGGAGCACACACCACAAGAAGCTACGGTTTGGACTTTTGGACCGTCCATCACCTGAGAAAGCAAAGTAGTGAGGTTAGCCATTTGATTTTGAAGTTCGGTTATGGCACTTACCTCATTGACTTGGTGTTGCCGTGGGGTACTCCTCTGTCCAACGCCTTCGTATTGTTGAGCGTTCAATGCTCGATTAGCAATCAAGGTCTTTGCAGTCGTGGGGGTCTTGCCCACCAAGGCTCCTCCCGCTGAGGCATCTAGCATTTGACGTTCGATTGGTAGAAGTCCCTCGTAGAAGTATTGTAAGAGAAGTTCCTCCTTCATCTGATGCTGTGGACATGAAGCAACAAGAGATTTAAAACGTTCATAATAAGTAGGAAAAGATTCACCTTCATCTTGTTGAATTCCACTTATCCTTTTTCGTAGGAGGATGACTCGAGAAGTTGGGAAAAACTTCTCCAAGAAAGCCCGTTTCATGCTCTCCCAAGATGTGACAGTTCCGGGAGCCAATTCATACAACCAATCTTTAGCTTTATCCATTAGAGAGAATGGAAAAGCTTTCATCTTTAAGATGCTTCCATCGACATTCACCGGGGTCATGCTCGAACAAACAACTTCGAACTCCTTTAAGTGTTTGTTTGGATCCTCCATGGACAGCCCATGGTACTTCGGAATGTGATGTAACAAACTTGACTTCAATTCGAACTCGGCAGTCTTATCTGGAGCCGCCCTAGGATATTGAATACATAGGGGTGCGGCATTGTCCAATCCCGAAGCGGAAAGCTCCTTGATTGTTAGGTTGTCCGCTGCCATGTCAACTTCACCCACTCTGCCGTGGGTTCCTCTTCTTCAAATTCAGAAACGTACTCGGAACTTTCACTTGATTCGCTAGGTTCTGGGTTCTTTCTCTTTCGTCTCAACTCTCGCTCGAAATCGTCGTCAAAGTCCAAGATATGTTCACGAATCGGATGAGAACTCCGAGTCATAAACTAGTACCTAAAACAAGAAACAAAACAAGATTAAGAATCTGGAATAAAATAAAACAATCCAAGGGATTAGCAAAGTTGCTAATCCCCGGCAACGGCGCCAAAATTTGATGTGAGAATTATACGCACACAAATTAAACCCTCTTTTTATCAATTGTAGTGAAGAATGTAAGTAGGGATCGTTCTGGACCGGGGATTAGGAGGGATTGTTAATCACTTGGATTTGACTAAAAAAAACGTAAAAACACAATATAAAACACCAAACTAGACCCAACGAATGCAAAACTAAAGTTTAAAACACTAAGACAAACCAAAAGACTCAAAACAGCAAGAAAACACTCAAAACTGCCTTAAAACTACTTTCTGAGCAGTTTTGAGCACTAGAGAAGAATTTGGACGAAAATAAGTATAACTTGACTCAAGATACTTTAAAAACACAAACTAAATTGATTTCTAACTAATTTGACATTCCAAGTAAAGGGGGATTTTGATTTTGACGAATTTGAAAACAAAACTTAAAACTTTGTAAAACGAACAGATTTTAAAACGAATTTGGATTTAATGAATGGAATGAAGACTAGCTAAGGGGTTCATCTCCACACATGCCATACTTGCACACAAAACGATTTCTAATTGCTTTTCAATAAACCATGAATTCTCAACGCCCCAGATTAACCGTGAATTGCACTAATTAACCCTCAGATTTTCCTAACATTATTGAATTGGATGATTGCATACGACAACCCAAAGCATTCCCCACAAGTTCCCTACATTAATTGCATAATAAAGATACAAGCAAGAATCATTAAGTTCTTTGAAAACCATAAGCATTGACGAAGCACTCGTTACTATGAATTGCATAAAACTTATGCCAAGAATTTACTTAACGCAATTGAGATCATCAACTTTTACTACTTGTGAATATAAGTTTGTAACAAGTTTGTAACGATTAGGTGAAACTTCCTTATATCCCAGCATTAGATTTACGCATGATAATTAAGCGTGCACTCTCAACCAACACACACAAATCAGTTTAATTCAAATAGATAAGTGAATTGAATTCACAACTTATGAAACGCAATTAGAGGTAATTAAATCATATAGCAAGCATGATCATGGTTTCGAATCCCCCCCTAGCCAAGGGGGGGTTTAGTTCCTCATACGTACAAGACAACGAAAAGTAAATTTAACCATTGAAATCAAAGGAGAGGAAACACCTAAAAACTCCAGCAACTCGAACTTGAATTGCATGAACGTCCAAGCCCTCTTCTCCTCCTCTTTGTTGCGGCACAAGGTCTAAGGACAGGTTTTGGGTGGTATTTGTATGGAGGAATGGATGTGTGATGGTAGGGTAGTGTTTAGGAGGGATGGGGAGTGCGGCAAGGTGGGAAAATATGGAGAATGGTGAAGGATGGCTGCGGCAAAGGGTTGGGAATGTATGAATGTTGTGTGAAGGGGTGGTGGTCTAAATGGTGCGGCAAGGGCTGTTTATATAGGCTAGTTTGGCACACTTAGTAAAGGAAAAAGATTGCATAATCCCATTGAAAAAGGGTTAACTCAAGGCAGAAATCAAGTGGGATTTGGAATAGGTAGTGCGGCTAGGAATTAGGGAGTTCTAGAAGGCTAGGTGCGGCACACATGCAGGGATAGGATAAGGTGTTCTAGAAACTGTGTTTAAGGCAGATTCCTAATCCTAAAGGGCTAGGACATGTGATATAAGAGTAGGAAAAGGATTGTGATTCCTAAACCTACAAGGAATGGTGTCTTGCGGCATTGGTATGGATAAGTCTTCTAGAAACTGAAATAGGTGTTTAGATGTGTAATTGATTCCCCCTAATTAACTAGGTTTAAGTCCCAATCTGATTTGGATAGGATAGAATAGGATAATGTTAGAGTTAGGATAGGATAAGGTTTCTAGGATAGGATAAGATAAGGTTGGATAAGGTTCCTTGTTTCTTGCTTCTTCCTTATCTTCATTGGAATAGAACTTCTTCCACCAGATTTGTAGCCTTTCCTAGCTCTTCTTGTCTTCAATTTCGTCCATCCTCTTTGCTCCATGGTTAAGCTATCCAATCCATGCCCAAAAATGCTCCAAATAGCCTCAAAATGCACTTTCTTGCTCCCTTTGCCATTAGAACCTAAAAACATACGAAAATGGCTTAAAATACTAAAACAACTATGAATTAATAACATAAATGCATGAAAACAAGCTAAGTAAGTCACCTAAGAGTTTTGAGTCAAGTTAGAACCAATTTTCGTCCAAGTTTGTGTTTAGGCTCAAAACTGCCCAGTTTGTGTTTTTAGGCAGTTTTGAGTGTTTTTAACTTATTTTGTGTCTTGTGAACTTGTTTTGAGTTTTTTTTAAGTGAGTTAAGTGTTTTAAAGGTTAGTTTTATTTATTTGAGTTAGTTTAAAGTGTTTAGCACCCCTAGTTAATCCCCGGTTAGAACGATCCCTACTTACATCATTACTACAATTGTCACAAATAGGGTTTAATTTGTGTGTCACATTCGTAACGCATCAGTAATAAACTTTAGGGATTATTTCTCTCAAATAAATACCAAAGCCGCACCCTTCATTCAACCCTAATCACTCTCTTCCACAATCTGCCATCATTCACAGAAACAAGACTATTTGCCGCAGCCTTCAACCCATCCTTTCACCATTCATACACTTCCATACCTTCACTCAAACATCCATGCACCATCCCCAACCTTTGCTGCACCACCCTACCAACCTAAACCCATTCATAACCCAGAAATCCATCCCAAAATCATCCCTAGACTCTTGTGCCGCAGGTTGCAAGGAAGAAGAGAAGAAGAAGAAGCCTTGGACGTTTGTGCATTCAAGTTGGAGTGTTGAAGCGTTTTTAGGTGTAATCTATCTTTTGTTTTCAATGTTTAATTCAATTTTCCTTTGTTTTGTTGTGAACATGAGAGGCTAAACTCGTTTTAGCTAGGGGAGGCTTTGAAACCATGATTATATTTATGATATGAATTGATTAAGTCCAGTTGTGATTTCATAAATTGTGAATGCAATTTACTTAACCATTTGATGGATAACTTATTCTTGTATGTTGATTAGGGAGGCCTATGATAGGAGCATATTCATGCGACTTAAATGGCTTGTTCTCGTGCATTTACGTTATGTTTCTTTAGTTATTTTAGTCCTTTAAGCTATTTTCGTGTGTTTGTAGGTCCAAAGGGCTAAAGGAGCAAAAAGATGCATTTTGGAGACTTTTGGAGCACTTTTGGGCTAAGGATGAATAGCTTATGCTTGGCGCCAAAATGTTGGACGAAATTGAAGACCAAAGTGTTGGAACTTTGTTCCCTTTAGTTTTAGGACATTTAAACCTTTCCAATTCCCTTATGCCGTGCATCTCCACCTTTCTCCCAAAACCATACACATGCATTCATTATTCATTCCCTCACATGCTCCCATTACTTATCATAATCACATATCATATCACTTATCATTCACCACTTATCATATCATTCACCACTTATCACTTATCATATCATTCACCACTTATCATTCATCACTTATCAGTCACCACTTATCACTTATCATATCATTCACCACTTATCATTCATCAAACACATGCATTCACATGTTTTCACAATCTGCCATCATTCCAACCAAAATCGTGCACATGCTATCACCATGCATTCACATGCACTTGTTCCTCCATCATTCCATCCTTTAAAACATTGCACATGCACTTTAATCATTCAACACATGCATTCACTTCATCATTGCAGCCACACATTCACCCACATGCTATCCCATTTCAGATTGCATTTCATACACTTTCACATGCATCTTGGCAGATTTCACATGCACACACAAGCATTAGCACATGCAACCTAGCTGTCATGTTCCCCCCATTTCACCTATAAATACTCATTCATTCATTCTCATTCCTTGACAATTCATTTCACAACAGAAATTGGTCCCTTGGGGCCGTGCCCTTCACAAAGTCCATCCATTCCATTCATACACTTCATCCATTGCAGAAATGTAGACCATAAACCACCTTTGTGCCGTGAGTCTTCCCCTACAAATCCAAACACCATCCTTCCATACTCCACCACTCCTCTTCCATTCCTCCACCACTCCCCAAACCATTCACACCATCAAACTATCCCTAGACCTTGTGCAACAACGAAGAGGAAGATAAGAGGGCCTAAACGTTCATACAATTCAAGTTTGAGTTGTTGGAATGTTTAGGTGTTTCTTTGATTCTCTTTGTTTTGTACCATGAGGAACTAAACCCCCATTGGTTAGGGGGTGATTCGAATATATGTTTATGCTTGCATTTTGATTTGAATACTTCTAATTGCGTTTCATAAGTTGTGGATTCAATTTGTTTAACCGTTTGATTGATAACTTAATTATGTATGTTTATTGAGAATGCGCGCTTAATTTTCATGCATGAATATGACGCTAGAATATAAGTAAGTTTCACCTAATCGTTATGAACTTATATTCACAAGTAGTGGAGGTTGCTTATAAACAATCGCGTTAAACAAATTCTTGGCATAAGTTTCATGCAATCCATAGTAACGAATGCCTCGTCAACACTTATAATTTTCATAGAGCGTAATGATTGTTGCTTGTATCTCTTCTATGCATTCATGTTGAGGACTTGTGGGGAATGTTTTGAATTGTTGTATGTGCTAACCCATCCAATTCAATAACGTTAGGAAGATTTGAAGGTTAATTAGTGCACCTTGGTTAACTTGGGGTGTTGAGAATTCATGGTTTATTGAAATGCAATTGGAAATCATTTTATTATGCAAGTGTAACATGTGTGGAGAAGAACCTTCTAGCTAGCATTCATCCATTCATTTTCATCGCATTCATATTTACCTTCTAGCTAGCATTCATCCATTCATTTTTAAAGCATTTTGAGTCATTTTGTTACACAAATTCGTCCAAATTTGTGTTTGTGCTCAAATCTGCCCAGAAAGTGGTTTTTAGGCATCCGAGTCATGAACATATCCTGGAATGATTGGGTTCTTCGTCCGGCTGCAAGACGTAAAAGAAAGCGCTACTTGGGAGGCAACCCAATGCACTGAATAAACAAAGCATGTGTAAAAAAAAAAAAAAAAAAATTTATATATTAAATAAAGATACTAAACATGGAGAAAGATGGAGCTTCACAAAGGTTGTTTACGTGAAGCCCCACTACGAGGCGTCGGAGCGGAAGGCATAGAAGCAGGAGGCATAGAAGCGGAAGCCATCGGAGCGGAAGCCATCGGAGCGGGAGGCATCGGAGCTAGAGCATTCCAGGCCTCAATACTTGGCCAAGCGCTGGATGACCCAGGAAAAAGATGCCTCTGGAGATAAGCCGCAAGCCTTTGACGGTCACTTTGGATTCGACCCTCAGATTCGTGCAGCTCATCAAGCTTCCTCTTCATCCCCGACGAATAGTTATTTGCAAGCACATGCAAACTTCTATTCTCGTACTTAAGCTGCTGGATCTCTTGCTTAAGTCTTTCCACCTCTGCCATCAATGATTCCACCTGACGGGACCGAGCAAGCAGGCGTTGGCCCATGTTGGACACAGAACTCGCACACTGAACACTAAGTGCTAGGGACTCTTGAACGGCCAACTCATCGGACCGTCCTGACAGCAACCTACTATCTTTTGGAGTGAGGAGGTTCTTAGCTACTATTGTAGCTGTTATGGCGTCCTGCATCACGGAGTCTTCACCTGTAAGAAGACCGTTAGAAGATAAAAAAGAAGGGCGCCATACGTTACCTTGATGCGGCGCGCCCGTATCACTGCTAAGGCTCAATTCCAAGCTAAGGTTCGATGAGTTTGCCATTTTTCAAAAGTGTTCAAAGAGAAGGGATGGAGTTAAATTTCAAAGGGCCGGAGTCGATTTTCAAGAATGGGAAATCTTCAGAGTGTGTTTGTTGTGGTGATCGATAGCTCAATAAAAAAAGCCAAAGCGACGCGTCCACCGATTCAAAAAGCCAGAATTTCCGGCGTAATTTAGGCAACGCTTTCTCGGCTTTTCAGAAGACGCGTTCAACTTTGTCAAAAGATTTCTTCTTTTCAGACAACACGTGGAGGCCATCACCGCAACTACACATCTTTAGCCGACAAGCGCAAAGTTCGGCGACACTTTCTCTGCTTTTCAGAAAACGCGTGCAGCTTTGTCAAAAGGAGCCGCATCCGCACTACTACGTGTCGTTCAGAAAGCAAAGGGGCGTCGTTCAGAAATCGAAGGGGCGCCTGCTCAGAAATCGAAGAGGCGTCGTTCTGATATCGAAGAGACGTTTGTTGACAAGGGTAAAAGAACAGTACCACCACTTGATATTATCTCTATATATGTCGACCTTCGTCTTTTATGGCAAGGCAAACCTGAAGAAAATGCCCAACTCTCCCTCACCTTTGAGGGCGCACTCTCAGCAAAGCCTTTTGAAATACTCAATTTTTTCTTCTTCCCCAAAGATGATACCGGATGCCTGGAGTACAGATGACCCAGGAGGAAACGGCAGATTGAAGTGTGCTGATTCATTCACCGCTTCTTCAAAAGCAAAGGTATCTTATATCATCAAGGTCAAAAGCAAAAGTATCTCATATCATGCTCTTTCCCTGTCTTTTTCTTTGTCCTTGTTCTTACTCGCATGGCAAAGTAAAAGAAGCAATCAGCCGGCACTTGGAGTCAGTCTTCCGATCTGGAGCCAACTGCCTGGAATCTATTCCTGATTGCTTACCTAGCGTTGCTCTCGAGTAGTCATCTTCAACGGTTGATACACTTCCAGAGAAGGGACCACTTCTGCAAAGGGGAGCGAGTAAGGCAAGTGAAAATGATACATTGAAGCATGTGGAGACAAACTTAGGCTGAGTTATCCTCCAACCCTTTTCAATACGAATTGGAAAGATTGAACAAAGAAACAGACCAAAGGAGTAAGCTCAGACCTTCGGGGAAGACCAAATGAATCCTCCAGCCCAGTAGCACAAAGGAAAATCAACAAGTGGAGGAGATCAAAAGAATCATGCAGCCAAGTTCAAGAGTATGCCTGAGGAATCACCAAGATTAAAGCCTCAATGCAATTACCAAGGAGAAGAGGGAATTTACACTCCATAACCAGATTTGCGTTCCTAAACTCTTCTCTTTGTTAATTACATTCTGCCATGTTTAGTATGTTTAAATTGTTTTTTTTTTTTGTGTGTTTACTTATGTTTTGTGTGAATCTATGCTTAAAACATTGAGGACAATGTTTGATTTAAGTGTGGGGGGGTAACTAAGTATATTTAATGCAAATTCGTGGGATTTTATCACCCATTACTTCAAATGTTGTTCCTTGCTGTTTTAAGGTGTTTTTAAGTTGTTTTAGAGTGTTTTTAGAGTGTTTTGTTTTATAACTCCGAAAATCACATAAAAATTTGAAAAACATGTTTTAAAAAGCCTAAAAAGAGTGTTTTGAGTCATTTTTGTGTGTTTGTGTCTTAGGGTACCTTCCAACAAAATGATAAGGATTTGGTTTGTAATTGCATGACTGTTAAAAAGAGTTATGAACATAGAGAAAAGTTTGAATTACTCTTGGTAAATGCTTGGTTATGGTTATAATGTATGACTTCACATGCAATCATAAAAGAAAAATTCGTTTTTGTAACATGCTTGAAGGAAGGAACTCAAACAAACGCTACAACCCTGTGAGACTCGAGCCATTACCTTCTTTGGAGAGTTATTTTCTGTGATTCTTTGTTTTCTAAAGTTGTTGCATGATCTCATTATTCCTTGCTTGGTTGCTACTTAGAATGCAATTGTATCATGATAGAACTAAATGCTAGAACTTATATCCGTTTCATTCAAAGCATGACATTGAATTGCATAACATATGTCAAGATGAAGTTGTGTAGTTGCCACCATAGCCAAATAGCCTTACTTCCCATTTTTCGTATTTGTTGTAAGTTTTAACCCCGTTGAGCTTTGTTTAGCTTTTATTCATTGTTAAACCACATTATCCTAACCTAGCCTAGTTTAGGACAGTCCACACCCTTGTTCTTAAAAGATAGTGAGCATGACTTAAATGAATTCCTTTTGAGTACATTATGAAAGAAAATGAGTATGGGGGAGAGAATGTTTTGTTCTTAAGCGTTTATGTATGTTTTGAGAGTCAAAAGAAAAGAAAAAAATTCTGAAAAACATATGAAAAAAAAAAAAAAAAAAAAACAGAAAAGAAAAGAAAGAAAGAAAAAAAAAAAAGAGCTTGTTCCCCCTTGTTGTTCAAAAGTTGAGTTTTCATTCAAAAGTGAATTCTAAGTTAATTCAAATGCTTTGCTCGCTATTTCTTTAAGAACCTTTGTTTTCCATATCCCTTCTTTGTTAGCCAAACACCTTTAGCCCCGTTTCAACCCTTATGCTTCTATCTTGATCGTTATGTGTTCAATAATGTGGAGTTTGGAATTGATATGAGCTTATGGAATCACTGGTTCTCATTCTAAGTAGTAGCATTCCATTCATGAGATCATATTCATGTCATTATCGTAAATCCAGAAAATGCTTTCTTTGTTATAACATATGTGAGATACTAGTGATAGGAGCATATTCATGCGACTTAAATGGCTTGTTCTCGTGCATTTACGTTATGTTTCTTTAGTTATTTTAGTCCTTTAAGCTATTTTCGTGTGTTTGTAGGTCCAAAGGGCTAAAGGAGCAAAAAGATGCATTTTGGAGACTTTTGGAGCACTTTTGGGCTAAGGATGGATAGCTTATGCTTGGCGCCAAAATGTTGGACGAAATTGAAGACCAAAGTGTTGGAACTTTGTTCCCTTTAGTTTTAGGACATTTAAACCTTCCAATTCCCTTATGCCGTGCATCTCCACCTTTCTCCCAAAACCATACACATGCATTCATTATTCATTCCCTCACATGCTCCCATTACTTATCATTCATCACTTATCATTCACCACTTATCACTTATCATATCATTCACCACTTATCATTCATCACTTATCATTCACCACTTATCACTTATCATATCATTCACCACTTATCATTCATCAAACACATGTTTTCACAATGTTTTCATTATTCATTCCAAAACCATACACATGTTTTCACATGTTTTCAAACACATGTTTCCACCTTTCTCCCAAAACCATACACATGCATTCATTATTCATTCCCTCACATGCTCCCATTACTTATCATAATCACATATCATATCACTTATCATTCACCACTTATCATATCATTCACCACTTATCACTTATCATATCATTCACCACTTATCATTCATCACTTATCATTCACCACTTATCACTTATCATATCATTCACCACTTATCATTCATCAAACACATGCATTCACATGTTTTCACAATCTGCCATCATTCCAACCAAAACCGTGCACATGCTATCACCATGCATTCACATGCACTTGTTCCTCCATCATTCCATCCTTTAAAACATTGCACATGCACTTTAATCATTCAACACATGCATTCACTTCATCATTGCAGCCACACATTCACCCACATGCTATCCCATTTCAGATTGCATTTCATACACTTTCACATGCATCTTGGCAGATTTCACATGCACACACAAGCATTAGCACATGCAACCTAGCTGTCATGTTCCCCCCATTTCACCTATAAATACTCATTCATTCATTCTCATTCATTGACAATTCATTTCACAACAGAAATTGGTCCCTTGGGGCCGTGCCCTTCACAAAGTCCATCCATTCCATTCATACACTTCATCCATTGCAGAAATGTAGACCATAAACCACCTTTGTGCCGTGAGTCTTCCCCTACAAATCCAAACACCATCCTTCCATACTCCACCACTCCTCTTCCATTCCTCCACCACTCCCCAAACCATTCACACCATCAAACTATCCCTAGACCTTGTGCTACAACGAAGAGGAAGAGAAGAGTGCCTAAACGTTCATACAATTCAAGTTTGAGTTGTTGGAATGTTTAGGTGTTTCTTTGATTTCAATGTTTAATTTCAATGCTCTTTGTTTTGTACGAATGAGGAATGGAAGATAAGAGGGCCTAAACGTTCATACATTTCAAGTTTGAGTTGTTGGAATGTTTAGGTGTTTCTTTGATTCTCTTTGTTTTGTACCATGAGGAACTAAACCCCCCTTGGTTAGGGGGTGATTGGAATATATGTTTATGCTTGCATTTTGATTTGAATACTTCTAATTGCGTTTCATAAGTTGTGGATTCAATTTGTTTAACCGTTTGATTGATAACTTATTTATGTATGTTTATTGAGAATGCGCGCTTAATTTTCATGCATGAATATGACGCTAGAATATAAGTAAGTTTCACCTAATCGTTATGAACTTATATTCACAAGTAGTGGAGGTTGCTTATAAACAATCGCGTTAAACAAATTCTTGGCATAAGTTTCATGCAATCCATAGTAACGAATGCCTCGTCAACACTTATAATTTTCATAGAGCGTAATGATTCTTGCTTGTATCTCTTCTATGCATTCATGTTGAGGACTTGTGGGGAATGTTTTGAATTGTTGTATGCGCTAACCCATCCAATTCAATAACGTTAGGAAGATTTGACGGTTAATTAGTGCATCACGGTTAACCCAGGGTGTTGAGTTTCATGGTTTATTGAAATGCAATTGGAAATCATTTTATTATGCAAGTATAACATGTATGGAGATGAACCCCTTAGCCATTCTATCATCCATTCATTCCATTCCATCAAATTCGTTTTACAATCTGTTTAGTTTATTAATTTGTTTTGTTATTTCAATTCTCGTCAATTTAAAACCCCCCTTTACTTACTTGTTCTTTAGTGTTTAGAAGTTGTTTAGTTTATGTTTTAAAGTGTTTTGATTCATTTTATTTCCCAATTTCGTCCAAATTCACCAAAGTGCTCAAAACTGCCCAGAAAGTGATTTTAAGGCAGTTTTGAGTGTTTTGGGTGATGTTTGAGTCTTTTGGTTTGTTTTAATGTTTTAAGTGTTTAGTTTTACATTCTTTGAGTTAGTTTAGTGTTTTATATTGTGTGTTTACGTTCTTGAGTCAAGTTATTACTTAATTTCGTCCAAATTTGTGTTTGTGCTCAAATCTGCCCAGAAAGTGGTTTTTAGGCAGATTTGAGTGTGTTTGTGTTGTTTTGAGTCTTTTGGTTTGTCTTAGTGTTTTAAAGTTTAGTTTCACATTCTTTGAGTCTAGTTTAGTGTTTTATATTACGTTTTTACGTTTTTGAGTCAAATCCAAGTGATTAACAATCCCTCCTAATCCCCGGTCCAGAACGATCCCTACTTGCACCTATACTACAATTGTCAAAAAGAGGGTTTAATTTGTGTGCGTATAAATCTCGCATCAGCCTACTTAATTGGCGTGCTTGAATTTGGTACTAGAATATAAGGGAGTTTCACATAATCGTCACAAACTTATATTCACAAGTAGTTAAGGCTGTTTTCACAATCATGTTAAGTAAATTCCTAGCATGAGTATCATGATGTCATAGTTACAAGTGCTTTGTTAGTACTTATGATTTTCATTGAGCGTCATGATCTTTGATTGTATCTCTATTATGATGTCATGTAGGGAACTTTTGAAGAATGCTTTGGGTTGTCGTATGATGTCATCCAATCCAATAACTTAAGGAAAATCTTAGGGTTAATTAGTGATGTCACGATTAATCTGGGGTGTTGAGGTTCATGGTTTATCGGAAAAGCAACTGGAAATCAATTTGTGTTTGAATATATCATGTGTGGAAAAGTGTTCCCTAGCTATCTAATCATCCATTGGTTTTCCCAAATTCGTCCAAATCTCTTTTAAGTCTTTTAATCACTTGTTTTTCTCTTAAATTCGTCCAAAACCCAATCCCTTTTACTTACTTGTTTCAAATCTGTCCAAAAGTCTGTTTTTGAGTCTTTTGAGTCAAAACTAATTCTATTTTTGTCCAAATTATGTCCTAGAGTTCAAATTGAGTCTTTTGATTGTTTTGAGTCATATAAGTTTAGTCAGGAGTCTTTGAGTTTGTTTAAGCGTTCTTAAGCATATTTTCCTATCTTTGAGTCTGTTTTCATTAGGTTAGCAATCCCTCTTAATCCCCGGCCTAGAACGATCCCTACTTATATCTATACTACAATTGTCAAAAAGAGGGTTTAATTTGTGTGCTATTATTTCTCACATCACTTATCCTATCCAACCTTATCTCATCTTATCCTATCCTAATCTTTTGCTACCTTAATTCCAGTTGCGAAAAGGACTTAATTTAACATTAGAACTCCTAAATATATGGTTCTAGAAGACCCTATCTCCTCCTAAATAGGTGACGCACCCTTTATCCCTTCTAGAAGTCTAATTTCTGCCACAAAATACCTAGTTTCTAGAAGCCCTTAATTTCTGGCGAAAATTCCCTATCCCTTTCCCTTTTGGTTTCTGCAAAGACTTAACCCTTTTACCCTAGGATTGTGCAATCCTTTTCCTTCAGAAAGTGTGCATAAATTAGCCTATAAATACAACCATGTGCCGCTCCATTCAATCCATCAATTCACTCATTCTTTCATTCATACATTCAGCCATCAAACACCATAATTCACACAACATCACCCTAGTGCCGCAGGCAAGGAAGAAGGAGAAGAAGACTTGTGCAATATGCCATCCAAGGAGGGTTCGAAATCTGCCATTAGAGTGTGGAGTGTTTCTAGGTGTATTCTATCCTTAGTTTTAGTTCAATGTTTATATTAATTTGGTTTTCAATTATGATGAACATGTGGAACTAATTTCTTTTTAGTTAGAGGTGAATTCGAAGCCATGATTATATGTTTTATATAAATTGATTATATCCAGTTATTGTTTCTTAAGGCATGAATGTGATTTGCTTATCTAAGTTATTAAAACTTGTCGATGTGTGTTGGTTGAGGGTCGAGACTTAATTTCCATGCATGAATTTGAGGCTAGAGTATAAGGGAGTTTCACGTAATAGTTATTCACTTATATTCAGAAGTAGTGGAGGTTGCTAGTTTCAATCGTGTTAAGTAAATCCTTGGTATGAGTCTCATGCGTTTCATAGTGATGAATGCCTTGTCAATGCTAATGATTTTCATAAAACTTAATGACTTTTGATATGTATCTTTATTATGCATTTCATATAAAGAACTTGAGAAAGATAATTTGGTTTAGATGCGTATTCCATCTAATTCAATGAAATAAGGAAAATCTGATGGTTAGTTATGCGATGCAACTAACTTGGGGAGTTGTCATTCATAGTCTAAAGGAATAATAACTGGAAATTGGTTTATATGCATATGTCATGTGTGGAGAAGGCCCCTCTAACTAGCCTTTCACCCATTTATTTCACACAAATTCGTTTTTACAAAGTGTTTTATACAAAGTTTTTGTTTAAAGTCTTAAATTCGTCAAAAACAATCCCCCTTTCATTTAGTCTTGTTATTTGATTCAAAATCTGTTTTCTTTGAGTCATATGAGTCAAGTTAAGTTCTATTTTCGTCCAAATAACTTGTTAGGTCTAGAATTGAGTCTTTTTGATTGTTGGTTGCAGTTTTAAGTGTCTTAAGTTAGTTCTGAGTCTATAGAGTCTAAATTAGTGTTTTTAAGTCTTAATTGTGTTGATTAGCATCCCTAGTTAATCCCCAGTCTAGAACAATCCCTACTTACATATTTACTACAATTGTCACAAATAGGGTTTAATTTGTGTGTCAAGTTAATTTTCACACAAATACTAGAACTCATACTCATTTCATTCAAAGCATGAAATTGATTAGCATAACAAATAACAAGTTGAAGTTGTTTAGTTTAAGCCCAGAGCCAAAAAGCCTTATCCCTTTGCACATGTATTGTAGGATTAGCCCCTTTGAGCCTTATTTAGCCTATTTTCTTTGTTAACCACATTATCCTTACCTAGCCTAGAATAGGAATACCCATACCCTTGTTCCTAAAGGATAGTGAAGCATGACTTTGAGGGAATTCCTTTTGTTCTACAACTTGCAGAAAAACATGTGTGGGGGAAGGGTTTGTATTGAAAAAAAACAAAAAAAAACGTGAAAAGAAAGGAAAGAAAGAGTTGAAAATAAGTGAGAATGAACTCACAAGTATTGGTTGTTGAAGAAAGGGTCCAAAAGTTTGAATCTGGCCACACCACCTCGAATTCTTTCAGATGCTTGTTCGGATCCTCCATGGACAACCCATGGTATTTCGGAATATGGTGGAGCAAACTTGACTTCTGATAGGAGCATATTCATGCGACTTAAATGGCTTGTTCTCGTGCATTTACGTTATGTTTCTTTAGTTATTTTAGTACTTTAAGCTATTTTCGTGTGTTTGTAGGTCAAAGGGCTAAAGGAGCAAAAAGATGCATTTTGGAGACTTTTGGAGCACTTTTGGGCTAAGGATGGATAGCTTATGCTTGGAGCCAAAGTGTTGGACGAAATTGAAGACCTAATTGAAGACCAAAGTGTTGGAACCTTGTTCTCTTTAGTTCTAGGACATTTAAACATTTTCTTTATCCATTGCACATGCATCTCCATAAACCATCAACACATTTTCACCAACAATCTGCCCAAAAGCCGTGCACCACACATGCATTTCCAGCTCCCCCCTCTTGCATTCCCATCACATTCCACATGCACTTCCACCTTTCCTCCACCATTCATACACTTTCCAGCCATCTTCCACACCCTTTAATCATTCAAACATACACCCATTCACCACCAGAAATCATCATTGCCGTGCATACCCTCATTCTTTCATCATTTCAGCCACTTCATCATTCCATCAGATTTCACAACCTAATTCACATGTACATTCATCCACCTTTCTCCCAAAAACCGTTGATGCGAAGATTATACGCACACAAATTAAACCCTCTTTTTGTCAAATTGTAGTATAGGTGCAAGTAGGGATCGTTCTGGACCGGGGATTAGGAGGGATTGTTAATCTCTTGGAAACTGACTTAAAAACGTAAAAACAATATAAAACACTAAACTAGACTCAAGGAATTCAAAAATACTTTAAAACATAAACTAAACAGATTCTAACAAGTTCAAAAGACTCAAAACTCTTAAAAACACAAACTAAATTGATTTCTAACTAATTTGACATTAAAGTAAAGGGGGATTTAGGTTTTGACAAAATTAAACTAAATGAACAAATTGCAATTAAAACAGAATGTAAATATGAATGTGAATAAAATATGGATGATGGAATAGCCAAGGGGTTCTTCTCCACACATGTTACACTTGCATACAAGATTGATTCTCAGTTGGTCTTTCGATAAATTATGAAACTCAACGCCCCGGGTTAATTAGGTCCGCTTAAATTAACCGTCAAGTTTTCCTTAAGTTAATGAATTGGATGGGTTAGCGCAACGCAATTCACCACATTCTCCAAAAGTCCTTTACGTGAACAGCACAATAAAGATACAATCAAAGATCATTAAGCATTATGAAAACTATAAGTGTTGACGAGGCATTCGTTACTATGATGAGCATGAAACTCGTGCCAAGAATTCATTTAACGCGATTGTTTATAAGCAACCTCCACTACTTGTGAATATAAGTTCATAACGATTAGGTGAAATTCACTTATATTCTAGCGTCATATTTATGCATGAAAATTAAGCGCGCATTCTTAATAAACATTCATAAATAAGTTATCAATCAAACGGTTAAACAAATTGAATCCACAACTTAGGAAATTCCAACGAAAGTTAATCAATTCATATTGCAAATATAAACATAGTTTCGAATCACCCCCTAGCTAAAGGGGGGTTTAGTTCCTCATAACTTTGAAATCAAAGAAACATCTAAACATTCCAACAACTCAAACTTGAATTGTATGAACGTTTAGGCACTCTTCTCTTCCATTACAAAACAAAGAAAATTGAATTTAAACATTGAAATCAAAGAAACACCTAAACATTCCAACAACTCAAACTTGAATTGTATGAACGTTTAGGCCCTCTTATCTTCCTCGTTGTTGTAGCACAAGGTCTAAGGTGAGGTTTGGGGGATTATGGAAATGGATGAGGAGTGGTGTTTGGATTATAAGGGAATGGATGGGAAGCTCACGGCTAGGGAAGGGAGAATGTGTTTGTAATGTGTTGTGTATGAAATGAGATGTGAATTGAATGGGGAGTGAATGAATGCAAGGGTATTTATAGGAGTAGTGGAGGGAACATATGGCTATGTCATTTGTAGGTGAAGTAAGTGTGTGAGGTTGGTGAAGTAAGTGGAGGTTGTAGGTGAAGTAGGTGGATGTTGTAGGTGAAGTAGGTGGATGTTGTAGGTGAAGTACATGTGTTTAAATGGTTGAAATGTGTAGATGATTATGAGTGATAAGTGATAAGTGTATGATATGTTAAGTGATAAGTGAATGATTATGATAAGTGATAAATGAATGTATGATATGATAAGTGGTGAATGATATGTGGTTATGATAAGTGATAAGTGGTGATGATATGTGATAAGTAATGAGTGGTGATGATAAGTATGGAGCATGTGAATTAACTAATGAAGGAAATGCATGTGCAATGACAATGTGTTAGAATGGATGTGTGTTATGCATGGCATGATTGGGATTAGGAAAGGTTTTAAATGTCCTAAAACTAAAGAGAACAAGGTTCCAACACTTTGGTCTTCAATTAGGTCTTCAATTTCGTCCAACACTTTGGCGCCAAGCATAAGCTATCCATCCTTAGCCCAAAAGTGCTCCAAAAGTCTCCAAAATGCATCTTTTTGCTCCTTTAGCCCTTTGGACCTATAAACACACGAAAATAGCTTAAAGTACTAAAATAACTAAAGAAACATAACGTAAATGCACGAGAACAAGCCATTTAAGTCGCATGAATATGCTCCTATCAACCGTGCACATGCATTCATTATTCATTCACTTTGCATCCTTTAATTTAATCACATGCACATTCAAACAAACACAACACCTAGCCGTGCAAAACATTATCATTTCATTTCACATTCATTTTCAGCAATCACTTCACATGCACAAGCCACTCCACATGCACCCAAGCCACATGCACTCCCATCCATTTCATCATTTCAGCCACAAGACATTATCATTGCACCACAATAAGCCATTGCACATGCATTTCCACCAACATGCACTTTAATCATTCAATCACACCATCACACATTCATTCTCCAACCTTGCCGTGAGTTCCCATCAGAAAATCCACTTCATTGCACATGCATTTCCTTCATCATTTCACAACCTAATTCACATGCAAACACAATCTGCCATCATTCACAGAAAACACCATCATTGCCGTGACTTTCCCATCCAAATGCACCACAAATCAGCACATGCACCACCAATTCAGCCAACACATGCTTTCACATGCATTTTCAGATTGTCCCCTTGCACATGCAGCCATATATTCATTGCACATGCAATTCCAACCCACATGCATCCTTTAATCATTCAAACATGCAGCCACATTCCCTCCTAGCTGTCATGTTCCCCCCTTTTCACCTATAAATAAGCATCCATTGCATTCATTCTCATTCACTCATCCATTTTCAGAAATTCAACCATCACACCAATCCTTGGCCGTGAGTTTCCCTACTAATCCAAACACCACTCCAACCACTCCCCATCCCTCCAAAACACTTCACACTATCCCAAAACTCACCTTAGACCTTGTGATACAACAACGAGGAAGAGAAGAGTGCCTAAACGTTCATACAATTCAAGTTTGAGTTGTTGGAATGTGATAGGAGCATATTCATGCGACTTAAATGGCTTGTTCTCGTGCATTTACGTTATGTTTCTTTAGTTATTTTAGTACTTTAAGCTATTTTCGTGTGTTTGTAGGTCCAAAGGGCTAAAGGAGCAAAAAGATGCATTTTGGAGACTTTTGGAGCACTTTTGGGCTAAGGATGGATAGCTTATGCTTGGAGCCAAAGTGTTGGACGAAATTGAAGACCTAATTGAAGACCAAAGTGTTGGAACCTTGTTCCCTTTAGTTTTAGGACATTTAAACCTTTCCTAATCCCAATCATGCCATGCATTCACACCATTCTCTCCCAAAACCGTGCATCTCCACAATCCCATTCATCAACACATGCATCCACATGCATTCACCCTTTAAACCATTAAATCCACATGCTTTCCTATTGATGTGAGAATTACTTGACACTCAAATTAAACCCTCGTTTGACAATTGTAGTATAAGTATAAGTAGGGATCGTTCTGGACCGGGGATTAGGAGGGATTGTTAATCACTTGGATTTGACTTAAAAACGTAAAAACATAATATAAAACACTAAACTAGACTCAAAGAATGTAAAACTAAACTTTAAAACACTAAAACAAATCAAAAGACTCAAAATGCTTTTAAAAACACAAACTAAAATGCTATACTAAACTCGAAGAATTCAAAATTAAAAATAAGAAAGATTAAGACTAAGACTTTAAACGAAATATGGGGGGATTGATTTTGGACGAATTTAAACTAAAATGGATAGATTGTAAAGAAAACAAATTGTAAATATGAAATTGACGGAAATGAATGGATGGTATGGCTAGCTAAGGGGTTCTTCTCCACACATGTTACACTTGCATAATAAAAAGATTTCCAATTGCATTTCAATAAATTATGAAACTCATCACCCCGGGTTAATTAGGTCCGCTTAAATTAACCGTCAAGTTTTCCTTAAGTTAATGAATTGGATGATTGCATACGACAACCCAAAGCATTCCCCACAAGTTCCCTACATGAATTGCATAATAGAGATACAAGCAAGAATCATTAAGTTCTTTGAAAACTATAAGTGTTGACGAGGCATTCGTTACTATGGAATACGCATGAAACTTATGCCAAGAATTCGTTTAACGCGATTGTTTATAAGCAACCTCCACTACTTGTGAATATAAGTTCATAACGATTAGGTGAAACTCACTTATATTCTAGCGTCATATTCATGAATGAAAATTAAGCGTGCACTCTCAATAAACATACATAAATAGGTTATCAATCAAATAGTTAAACAAATTGAATTCACAACTTATGAAACGCAATTAGAAGTAATCAAATCAAAATGCAAGCATAAACATTTATTTCGAATTACCCCCTAGCTAAAGGGGGATTAGTTCTTCATAACATTGAAATCAAAGAAACACCTAAACATTCCAACAACTCAAACTTGAATTGTATGAACGTTTAGGCACTCTTCTCTTCCATTCCTTATACGTACAAAACAAAGAGAATTAAAATGAAACATTGAAATCAAAGAATCAAAACATTGAAATCAAAGAATCACCTAAACATTCCAACAACTCAAACTTGAATTGTATGAACGTTTAGGTCCTCTTCTCTTCCTCGTTGTTGTAGCATAAGGTCTAAGGATAGTTGGTTTGGGGGAATGGAAGTGTGGAATGGAGTGAGGAGTGATGGAAATGGAAAGATGGTTGGTGTTTGGATTAGTAGGGAGGGGGGACTCACGGCTAAGGAAAGAATGGAAGTGTTTGAGGGGTGTTGTGTTGTGAATGAGATGATCTTGAATGAATGAATGCAAGGGTATTTATAGGAGTAGTGGAGGGAACATATGGTTGTTTGTTTAAGATGCAAGTGGCTAATTAATGATGGAAAAGTATGTGATTTAAAGGATGCAAAGTGAATGAATCATGAATCATTGTGGATGAAAGGTGGAAGTGCATGTGTTGATGACTAGGTTAGTGGGTGGAAATCTGAAAATGGCATATAGGAATGGGAGCTCACGGTTTGAATGTGTAAAGTGTGTGTGAATGCATGTGAAGATGCAATAAATAATGCATGTAGGGTTAGGAAATAATGAAGAAATGCATGTGAGATGTTTGGAAAGGAAATGGGAACCCACGGCAATGAAGTTGTTTTGTGTTGTGAATTATGATGAATGCATGTGAGTTAAAGAGGGAGAATGTGGTGAAATGATGAAGTAGGAAGGTGGAAATGCATGTGAGATGTTTGGAAAGGAATAAAGAATGAATGGTGGAAATGTGAGTGAATGATGTGCATGTGTGAGAATGCATGTGGAATTAAGAGGAGTATGGAAGTGAAATAAATGAATGATATGTTAAGTGATAAGTGAATGATATGTGGTGAGTGATAGGAGCATATTCATGCGACTTAAATGGCTTGTTTTCGTGCATTTATATTGTTAATTCATAGTTGTTTTTGGCGTTTAAGCCATTTTCGTGTGTTTTTAGGTTCATGTGGCTAAGGAAGCAAAAAGATGCATTTTGGAGCATTTTGGAGCAAAATTGGACTTGGAAGGGATAACATATACTTGGAGCAAAAGGAATGGACGAAATTGAAGAGTTGATGTCACAAGGATTCCTACTTGAAGTAGCCACTCACCTTCCACATTTCAGCCACATGCACTTGTTCCTCCATCATTGCACCAACAACAACATTGCACATGCACTCCCTTTAATTAATTAACCCACATGCACCCTTTATTCTTTCATCATTCCAGCCACTCCACAATCCCATTCATCAACACATGCATCCACATGCATTCACCCTTTAAACCATTAAATCCACATGTTTTCCTATTCAATTAAATCAGCCACATGCATTCATCATCATAACCTAGCTGTCATTCCACTTCATTGCACATTTAATCATTCATTCCCATCAGATTTCTAGCATATTTACATGCATTCCATCCTTTAAAACATTGCACATGCACTCCACATGCATTCATCCTAGCTGTCATGTTTCCCCTTTCATCATTCCCTCACATTCTTTAAATCAGCCAACACATGCATCCACCTTTCTCCCATCAGATTTCCAACATTGCACATGCATTCCCCTTACAATTTCAGCCATCCTAGCTGTTTTGCACATGCATTCACTTAACCTAGCTGTCATGTTCCCTCTCCCATCCATTCATCTCCCTATAAAAACCATACACACTTCACACAACATTCATTCACACTCATACACTCTTCCATATTCCAGAAATTCGTCAAAACCTCTCCACACCCTCATTGCAGCCACCAAAACACTTTTCTCCTCCATTGCAGCCACTCCAATCACTCCCCAAACCATTCACACCATCAAACTATCCTTAGACCTTGTGCTACAACGAAGAGGAAGAGAAGAGTGCCTAAACGTTCATACAATTCAAGTTTGAGTTGTTGGAATGTTTAGGTGTTTCTTTGATTTCAATGTTTAATTTCAATACTCTTTGTTTTGTACGTATGAGGAATGGAAGAGAAGAGTGCCTAAACGTTCATACAATTCAAGTTTGAGTTGTTGGAATGTTTAGGTGTTTCTTTGATTCCAATGTTTAAATTCAACTAAACCCCCCTTGGCTAGGGGGGAATTCGAAATATATGTTTATGCTTGCATTTTGATTTGATTACTTCTAATTGCGTTTCATAAGTTGTGGATTCAATTTGTTTAACCGTTTGATTGATAACTTATTTATGTATGTTTATTGAGAATGCGCGCTTAATTTTCATGCATGAATATGACGCTAGAATATAAGTGAGTTTCACCTAATAGTTACGAACTTATATTCGCAAGTAGTGGAGGTTGCTTATAAACAATCGCGTTAAACAAATTCTTGGCATAAGTTTCATGCAATCATAGTAACGAATGCCTCGTCAACACTTATAATTTTCATAGAGCGTAATGATTCTTGCTTGTACCTCTTCTATGCATTCATGTTGAGGACTTGTGGGGAATGTTTTGAATTGTCGCATGCATCATCCAATTCAATAACGTTAGGAAGATTTGAAGGTTAATTAGTGCATCACGGTTAACTTGGGGTGTTGAGTATCATAGTTTATTGAAATGCAATTGGAAATCATTTTATTATGCAAGTATAACATGTATGGAGATGAACCCCTTAGCTAGGTTCCCATCCATTCAATTCCATCAAATTCATCTTTACATTCTGTCTAGTTTATTAACTTGTTTCGTTATTTCAATTCTCGTCAATTTAAAACCCCCCTTTACTTTCTTGTTCTTTAGTGTTTAGACTTTGTTTAGTTTATGTTTTAAAGTGTTTTGATTCAATTTATTTCCCAAAATTCGTCCAAATTCACCAAAGTGCTCAAAACTGCCCAGAAAGTGATTTTAAGGCTGTTTTGAGTGTTTTGGGTGATGTTTGAGTCTTTTGGTTTGTTTTAGTGTTTTAAAGTTTAGTTTTGCATTCTTTGAGTCTAGTATAGTGTTTTATATTGTTATTTTACGTTTGAATCAAGCCATAATCTTAAATTCGTCCAACATTGGGTTTAAGGTCAGAAACTGCCTAGTTAGTGTTTTTAGGCAGTTTTGAGTCTTTTGAACTTGTTTTGAGTCCTTTGAGTCTTTGTGAACGTTTTTAACTTTGTTTTTATGTTTTTGAGTCAAATCCAAGTGATTAACAATCCCTCCTAATCCCCGGTCCAGAACGATCCCTACTTACATACTTACTACAATTGATAAAAAGAGGGTTTAATTTGTGTGCGTATAATTCACGCATCAGTGAGTGATAAGTGAATGGTTTGATAAGTGATAAATGAATTAGTTTAAAGGGCTAGGGTTTAAGTACATAGAATGGGCCTAAAATAGGTTGGTTTGTATGGCATAATGTGTTTGATTGAGCTAGAGCCATTGTTTTGTGTCTTCAAGTGCATACAAGGCCTTCAAATTCGTCCATCCTCTTGGCTCCATGGATAAGCTATCCAATCCATGCCCAAAAATGCTCCAAATGGCCTCAAAATGCACTTTCTTGCTCCCTAGGCCCTTAGAACCTGAAAACACACAAAAGAAGCATAAAGGACTAAAATAACGAGAGAAACATAACGTAAATGCACGAGAACAAGCCATTTAAGTCGCATGAATATGCTCCTATCAATAAGGTCTAAGGATAGTTGGTTTGGGGGAATGGAAGTGTGGAATGGAGTGAGGAGTGATGGAAATGGAAAGATGGTTGGTGTTTGGATTAGTAGGGAGGGGGGACTCACGGCTAAGGAAAGAATGGGAGTGTTTGAGGGGTGTTGTGTTGTGAATGAGATGTTTTGAATGATGGGAATGCAAGGGTATTTATAGGAGGAGTGGAGATGTATATGGCTATTTGTTTAAGGTGTTTGTGTGGAGGAATGATGGAGAATTGCATGTGGAATGGCTGCAATGATGAAGAATGAAAGCTGGAAAATAAAAGGGAAAGCTGGAAATCTGAAAATGCAAATGGGAATCCTGAAATGCAAAGGTGGCCACGGTTTTGATTGTGTTTTGTGTTGGAAATGCATGTGAATGCATGTGAATGTTGTTTGTGTGAAGTGTGTGTGGGTTAAAGAGTGAATGGTGGTGTAATGATGAAGTGTGATGGCTGAAAATGTCAAGGGAAATGCATGTGATTGCATGGCAAAGAATTTCAGGATGCATGTGTGTTGGTGTGTTGTGTGATTGTTTTGTGGTTTAAGTGGCTTTAATTAAAGAATGGGAGTGCATGTGGCTTAGGTGGTGTAATGATGAAGTGGGAATTGAAAGAATGTGGTTGGAAAGTGGAAGGGAAGGCACGGCACAAAGGGGGAAGTGTTGGAAATGCATGTGATGCATGCCAATGTTGTCTTTTGGTGCATGTGTGTGTTGAATGGTGTCCTTTAATTATGCACGGTTTAGGGCTGTTAAGGGGAGAGAAATGGGAGTGAATGTGGCTTAATGATGAAGGGGGAAAGCTTGGAAAGCATGTGGCAAGGTTGGTTGCATGATGATGATGCATGTGAGTTGAAATGCATATGTTTAAATGGTTGAAATGTGTAGATGATTATGAGTATGATAAGTGATAAGTGAATGATGTATTAAGTGATAAATGAATGATATGTTAAGTGATAAATGAATGATATGTGGTGAGTGATAAGTGAATGGAAGTGATAAGTGATAAGTGAATGGAAGTGATAAGTGATAAGTGAATGGAAGTGATAAGTGAATGGTTTGATAAGTGAATGATATGATAAGTGAATGCTTATAATAAGTGAATGATATGATAAGTGAATGCTTATAATAAGTGAATGATATGATAAGTGAATGATTTAAGTGTTTAAAATAGGGAACAAAGCCCTTCCTTGCATGGCAAGGAAGGGAGACACAAGGAAACACACGACAATGTCCTAAGGCTTCAAGGAATGTTGTTTTTGTGTTCTAAAATGCGTAGGAGTCTTCAATGATGCTTAAACATGAGGTCTTTTAGGATTTAACTTTCCTACTTCAAGTCTTTAATTTCGTCCATCCTCTTGGCTCCAAGCATATGATATCCATTCCAATCTCTAATTTGCTCCAAAAGGCTCCAAAAGGCATCCCTTTGCATACCTTGCCCTTAGAACCTGAAAACACACAAAAGAAGCATAAAGGACTAAAATAACTACAGAAACATAACGTAAATGCACGAGAACAAGCCATTTAAGTCGCATGAATATGCTCCTATCACCTATTCAATTAAATCAGCCACATGCATTCATCATCATAACCTAGTGATAGGAGCATATTCATGCGACTTAAATGGCTTGTTCTCGTGCATTTACGTTATGTTTCTTTAGTTATTTTAGTACTTTAAGCTATTTTCGTGTGTTTGTAGGTCCAAAGGGCTAAAGGAGCAAAAAGATGCATTTTGGAGACTTTTGGAGCACTTTTGGGCTAAGGATGGATAGCTTATGCTTGGAGCCAAAGTGTTGGACGAAATTGAAGACCTAATTGAAGACCAAAATGTTGGAACCTTGTTCCCTTTAGTTCTAGGACATTTAAACCTTTTCTTTATACATTGCACATGCATCTCCATAAACCATCAACACATTTTCACCAACAATCTGCCCAAAAGCCGTGCATCACACATGCACTTCCACCTTTCCTCCACCATTCATACACTTTCCAGCCATCTTCCACACCCTTTAATCATTCAACCATGCAACATTCAAACATACACCCAAACACCACCAGAAATCATCATTGCCGTGAGTTCTCTTCATTTCCAGCATTCCATTTAATCATTGCAGACATTTCACATGCATTCCATCCTTTAATTTAATCATATGCACATTCAAACAAACACAATCATTCCAGCCATGCACATTCACCTTGCATTTGCAGAAAATCCACTTCATTGCACATGCATCTTCAATTAAATCTGCCACATGCATTCATATTTCTCCATCATTGCCGTGGCTCCTCCTCCAGATTTCCAGCATCCCATAATCATTCACACCCCTTTAATCCACATGCAATCTTCCACATCCCTCACCAAGAAATCATTCAACACATGCATCTTGGCAGATTTCACATGCACATTCACCCTAATCATTCACTGGTGCGTGAATTATACGCACACAAATTAAACCCTCTTTTCGTCAAATTGTAGTATATGTATAAGTAGGGATCGTTCTAGACCGGGGATTAGGAGGGATTGTTAACCACTTGGATTTGACTCAAAAACGTAAAATAACAATATGAAACACTATACTAGACTCAAAGAATGCAAAGCTAAACTTTAAAACACTAAGACAAACCAAAAGACTCAAAACAATACAAACACACTCAAATCTGCCTAAAAACCACTTTCTGGGCAGATTTGAGCACAAACACAAATTTGGACGAAATTAAGTAATAACTTGACTCAAGAACGTAAAAACACAATATAAAACACTAAACTAACTCAAAGAATGTAAAACTAAACACTTAAAACATTAAAACAAACCAAAAGACTCAAACATCACCCAAAACACTCAAAACTGCCTTAAAATCACTTTCTGGGCAGTTTTGAGCACTTTGGTGAATCTGGACGAAATTGGGAAATAAAATGAATCAAAACACTTAAAAGCACAAACTAAATTGATTTCTAACTAAATTGGACATTAAAGTAAAGGGGGATTTAGATTTATACGAAAATTGAAATAACAAAACAAGTTAATAAACTAAACAGATTGTAAAACGAATTTGATGGAATGGAATGAATGGATGATAGAATGGCTAAGGGGTTCATCTCCATACATGTTATACTTGCATAATAAAATGATTTCCAATTGCATTTCAATAAACTATGATACTCAACACCCCAAGTTAACCGTGATGCACTAATTAACCTTCAAATCTTCCTAACGTTATTGAATTGGATGATGCATGCGACAATTCAAAACATTCCCCACAAGTCCCCTACATGATTGCATAATAGAGATACAAGCAAGAATCATTACGCTCTATGAAAATTATAAGTGTTGACGAGGCATTCGTTACTATGGATTGCTTGAAACTTATGCCAAGAATTCATTTAACGCGATTGTTTATAAGCAACCTCCACTACTTGTGAATATAAGTTCATAACGATTAGGTGAAACTCACTTATATTCTAGCGTCATATTCATGCATGAAAATTAAGTGTGCACTCTCAATGAACATACATAAATAAGTTATCAATCAAACAGTTAAACGAATTGAATCCACAACTTATGAAACGCAATTAGAAGTATTGAAATCAAAATGCAAGCATAAACATATATTCGAATCACCCCCTAACCAAGGGGGGTTTAGTTCCTCATGGTACAAAACAAAGAGAATCAAAGAAACACCTAAACATTCCAACAACTCAAACTTGAATTGTATGAACGTTTAAGCCCTCTTATCATCCATTCCTCATTCGTACAAAACAAAGAGCATTGAAATTAAACATTGAAATCAAAGAAACACCTAAACATTCCAACAACTCAAACTTGAATTGTATGAACGTTTAGGCACTCTTCTCTTCCTCTTCGTTGTGGCACAAGGTCTAAGGTGAGTTTGATGGTGTGAATGGTTTGGGGAGTGGTGGAGATATGGAAGAGGAGTGGTGGAAATGGAAGGATGGTGTTTGGATTGTAAGGGAGAGCACGGCACAAGGGAGTTTGATGGTCTATATTTCTGCAATGGATCAGTGTTTATGGAAGAGTGTATGAATGAGTATTTATAGGTGAAATGGGGGGAACATGACAGCTAGGTTGCATGTGCACATGTTGGTTGAATGATTATGAGTGCATGTGGCTGAAATAGCATGTGGAATGGCTGGAAATGCAAGGAGAAGGCATGTGCACGGTTTTGGGAGAGAATGGGAGTGCAAGTGGCTGAAATGTTAGAGGAACAAGTGCATGTGGCTGCATTGTGGTGCAATGATGGAGGAACAATCTGAAAATGCAAGGTATGGCTGGAATGAATGTGTTTGTTTGAATGTGCATGTGATTAAATTAAAGGATGCAAAGTAAATAAATAATGAATGCATGTGTTGAATTATGAAGATGCATGTGCAATGAAGTGGAATGACAATCTGAAATGGGATAGGTACCCACGGCAATGATGATTTCTGGTGGTGTTTGGGTGTATGTTTGAATGGTGCATGTGGGTGAAGGTGTGGCTGCATGTTTGAATGATTAAAGGGACATGTGGGGGTGGAAATGATGAATGAAATGCATGTGAATGACAGCTAGATATGTTGATGAATGCATGTGACTTGTTTGTGGTGAGTGAATGCATGTGCAAAGCTGCAAATGCAATGGGAACTCACGGCATGGATGTGTTTTGGGTGCATGTGGAATGAATGATTTCTTGGTGAGTGGATGCATGTGTTGATTAAAGGGGGAATGCAAAGGAAAAGCTAGAAATGCATGTGGAGTGGCTGCAAGGTGAATGAATAATGAAATGGGAAAGCATGTGCAAGGTTTTGGTGTGAATGATTGAATGTGCATGTGGCTGCAATGGAGGAGGAATCCTTCAATTTCGTCCATCCTCTTGGCTCCAAGCATATGATATCCATTCCAATCTCTAATTTGCTCCAAAAGGCTCCAAAAGGCATCCTTTTGCATACTTTGCCCTTAGAACCTGAAAACACACAAAAGAAGCATAAAGGACTAAAATAACTAAAGAAACATAACGTAAATGCACGAGAACAAGCCATTTAAGTCGCATGAATATGCTCCTATCAAATACCCCCACACTTATCTTTTGCTAGTCCTCGAGCAAAACAAAACAACAAAAGAACACGAAACTAGACAAAACGAACAAAACACAACCTACACCTTCCAACAATCGTCTCACGGATTTCCAATGCACATGACAAGTTAAAAATCATTAGTCCCATAGATTTTTGTCATCTTCACACTTAAGTACATTCTTACTCATAGTCACCACATATTATTTCACAATTAAGCATTTAAAACTATGTTTTGAATGTAGTAACATGCCTTAGAGAATTTGCTCAAATCCTTACAAGATATGCACTCGTTTTTCACACAGATTTTCTGACTACACACCCTACACTAGGTATATGTGAGAAGATTGATGTAAACATGTAGACGAACACTCACATATGTTATAACAAGGAAAGCATTTTCTGGAATTATTAACATGTATATATATGATCTCATGAATGGAATGCTACTACTTAGAACGAGAACCAGTGATTCCATAAGCTCATATCAATTCCAAACTCCACATTATTGAACACATAACGATCAAGATAGAAGTCAAAGGTTGTAACGGGGCTTGGGGAGTTGGCTAACAATGAAAGGATAGGGAAAACAAACGTTCTTTAAGCAATAGTGAGCAAAGTATTGAATTAGGCACTTAGAATTCCCTTTAGAACCCAGAAGTCAACTTTGAACACCCAAGGGGAAGTCAAACAAAACTTAGGGCCATATTCAAACTTTTTGGGCCCTTTCTTCAACAATCACACTTGTGAGTCCATTCTCACTTATTTTCACTCTTTTTCTTTCTTTTCTTCTTCTTTTTCTCACATTTTTTTTTTCCGTGCCTCCTTTAAGACTTAGGCACATACATACACACAAAAATCCCTTCCCCCACATTTATTTTCTGCAACATATTAATCAAAAGGAATTCATTTAAGTCATGCTCACTATACTTCAAGAACAAGGGTATAGGAAAGTCCTACTCTAGGTTAGGTAAGGGGTGATGTGGTTAGCAAAGAAAATAGGCTAAACGAGGCTCAACGGGGTTAAAACTAATATATACGAAATATGGGAAGTAAGGCTATTTGGTTATGGTGGCAACAACTTCATCTTGATATATATTATGCAATTCAATGTCATGCTTTGAATGAAACAGATATAAGTTCTAGCATTTAGTTCTATCATGATACAATTGCATTCTAAGTAGCAACCAAGCAAGGAATAATGAGATCATGCAACAACTTTAAAAAAACAAAGAATCACAAAAAATAGCTCTCCAAAGAAAGTAATGGCTCGAGTCTCACAGGGATGTAGCGTTTGTTTGAATTCCTTCCTTCAAGCATGTTACAAAAACGAATTTTTCTTTTATGATTACATGTGAAGTCATACATTATAACCATAACCAAGCATATACCAAGAGTAAATCAAACTTTTCTCTATGTTCATAACTCTTTTAAACAGTCATGCAATTACAAACCAAATCCTTATCATTGTGTTGGAAGGTACCCTAAGACACAAACACACAAAAACGACTCAAAACACTCTTTTTAGGCTTTTCAAAACAATTTTTTCAAATTTTTATGGTATTTTCGGAGTTATAAAAACAAAACATACTAAAACACTCTAAAACAACTTAAAAACATCTTAAAACAGCAAGGAACAACATTTGAAGTAATGGGTGATAAAATCCCACGAATTTGCATTAACAACATTAGTTACCCCCCCCCCCCCCCACACTTAAATCAAACATTGTCCTCAATGTTTTAAGCATAGATTTAAACAAAGCATAAGTAAACACACAAAAAGCATTTAAACATACTAAACATGGCAGAATGTAATTAACAAAGAGAAGAGTTTAGGGACGCAAATCTGGTTATGGAGTGTAAATTCCCTCTTCTCCTTGGTAATTGCATTGAGGCTTTGATCATAGTGACTCCACAGGCTTACTCTTGAACTGGTTTCCGCCCATCATTGATTTTCCTTTGTGCTACTGTTGAACTGGGCAGCAGGATTATTTTGGTCTCCTCCACTTGTTGTTTTTCCTTTGTGCTACTGGGCTGGAGGATTCTTTTGGTCTTCCCCGAAGGTCTGAGCTTACCCCTTTGGTCTGTTTCTTTGTTCAATCTTTCCAATTCGTATTGAAAAGGGTTGGAGGATAACTCAGCCTAAGTTTGTCTCCACATGCTTCAATGTATCATTTTCACTTGCCTTACTCGCTCCCCTTTGCAGAAGTGGTCCCTTCTCTGGAAGTGTATCAACCGTTGAAGATGACTACTCGAGAGCAACACTAGGTAAGCAATCAGGAATAGATTACAGGCAGTTGGCTCCAGATCGGAAGACTGACTCCAAGTGCCAGCTGATTGCTTCTTTTACTTTGCCATGCGAGTAAGAACAAGGACAAAGAAAAAGACAGGGAAAGAGCATGATATGAGATACTTTTGCTTTTGACCTTGATGATATGAGATACCTTTGCTTTTGAAGAAGCGGTGAATGAATTAGCATACTTCAATCCGCCGTTTCCTCCCGGGTCATCTGTACTCCAGGCATCTGGTATCATCTTTGGGGAAGAAGAAAGAATTGAGTATTTCGAAAGGCTTTGCTGGGAGTGCGCCCTCAGAGGTGAGAGGGAGTTGGGCATGGTTCTTCAGGTTTGCCTTGCCATAAAAGACGAAGGTCGACATATATAGAGATAATATCAAATGGTGGTACTATTCTTTTACCCTTGTGATAGGAGCATATTCATGCGACTTAAATGGCTTGTTCTCGTGCATTTACGTTATGTTTCTTTAGTTATTTTAGTCCTTTAAGCTATTTTCGTGTGTTTGTAGGTCCAAAGGGCTAAAGGAGCAAAAAGATGCATTTTGGAGACTTTTGGAGCACTTTTGGGCTAAGGATGGATAGCTTATGCTTGGCGCCAAAATGTTGGACGAAATTGAAGACCAAAGTGTTGGAACTTTGTTTCCTGTAGTTTTAGGACATTTAAACCTTTCCAATTCCCTTATGCCGTGCATCTCCACCTTTCTCCCAAAACCATACACATGCATTCATTATTCATTCTCTCACATGCTCCCATTACTTATCATAATCACATATCATATCACTTATCATTCACCACTTATCATATCATTCACCACTTATCATTCATCACTTATCATTCACCACTTATCACTTATCATATCATTCACCACTTATCATTCACCACTTATCTTATCAACCACTTATCATATCATACACTTAATTAATTAACCCACATACATCCATCACCCAACACTTCCCTTGTGCCGTGCATACCCTCATTCTTTCATCATTTCAGCCACTTCATCATTCCATCAGATTTCACAACCTAAGTCACATGTACATTCATCCACCTTTCTCCCAAAAAGCTTTGCACATGCATTCACTCACCACAAACAAGTCACATGCATTCATCAACATATCTAGCTGTCATTCACATGCATTCCATCTTTTAATTTAATCACATGCACATTCACCTTGCATTTGCAGAAAATCCACTTCATAACACATGCATCTTGGCAGATTTCACATGCACTCATGCACATTCACCTTAATCATTCACATAGCTTTAATCCACATGCATTTCCACCTAGATTTCCACCTCACAACCACCAGAAATCAACCAAAACCGTGCATTCCCTTTCATTTCTGTCAAAACACATGCATTTCCACCCTTTAATCACATGCACAAACAGCCACATGCATCTCCCATCACCATTTCAGATTTCCACCAAGTTCCTAGCTGTCATGTTCCCCCCATTTCACCTATAAATACTCATTCATTCATTCTCATTCACACACATCCATTCACCACAGAAATAAGGCCTTTGTGCCAGAAATTCATCCATTCCAAACACTCTTCCATAAACTCATCCATTGCAGAAATGTAGACATCAAACCACCCTTGTGCCGTGCCTTCCCTATTAATCCAAACACCACTCCCCAAACCATTCACACCATCAAACTCACCTTAGACCTTGTGCCACAACGAAGAGGAAGAGAAGAGTGCCTAAACGTTCATACAATTCAAGTTTGAGTTGTTGGAATGTTTAGGTGTTTCTTTGATTTCAATGTTTAATTTCAATGCTCTTTGTTTTGTACGAATGAGGAATGGATGATAAGAGGGCCTAAACGTTCATACAATTCAAGTTTGAGTTGTTGGAATGTTTAGGTGTTTCTTTGATTCTCTTTGTTTTGTACCATGAGGAACTAAACCCCCCTTGGTTAGGGGGTGATTCAAATATATGTTTATGCTTGCATTTTGATTTGAATACTTCTAATTGCGTTTCATAAGTTGTGGATTCAATTCGTTTAACTGTTTGATTGATAACTTATTTATGTATGTTCATTGAGAGTGCACACTTAATTTTCATGCATGAATATGACGCTAGAATATAAGTGAGTTTCACCTAATAGTTACGAACTTATATTCACAAGTAGTGGAGGTTGCTTATAAACAATCGCGTTAAACAAATTCTTGGCATAAGTTTCATGCGTATTCCATAGTAACGAATGCCTCGTCAACACTTATAATTTTCATAGAGCGTAATGATTCTTGCTTGTACCTCTTCTATGCATTCATGTTGAGGACTTGTGGGGAATGTTTTGAATTGTTGTATGCGCTAACCCATCCAATTCAATAACGTTAGGAAGATTTGAAGGTTAATTAGTGCATCACGGTTAACCCGGGGTGTTGAGTTTCATGGTTTATTGAAATGCAATTGGAAATCATTTTATTATGCAAGTGTAACATATGTGAAGATGAACCCCTTAGCTAGCATTCATTCATTTCAATTCCATTCAATTCTATCACACATTCACATTTACATTTTGCTTTAATTTACAGTCTGTGCAATTTAATTTAATTTCGTATAAACCTCAATCCCCCTTTACTTTATAGTCCAATTTAGTTAGAAAGTGTCTTAGTTTATGTTTCTAAGTGTTTTGATTCAATTTATTTCCCAATTTCGTCCAAATTCACCAAAGTGCTCAAAACTGCCCAGAAAGTGATTTTAAGGCAGTTTTGAGTGTTTTGGGTGATGTTTGAGTCTTTTGGTTTGTTTTAATGTTTTAAGTGTTTAGTTTTACATTCTTTGAGTTAGTTTAGTGTTTTATATTGTGTTTTTACGTTCTTGAGTCAAGTTATTACATAAATTCGTCCAAATTTGTGTTTGTGCTCAAATCTGCCCAGAAAGTGGTTTTTAGGCAGATTTGAGTGTGTTTGTGTTGTTTTGAGTCTTTTGGTTTGTCTTAGTGTTTTAAAGCTTAGTTTTGCATTCTTTGAGTCTAAGTTAGTATTTCATATTGTTATTTTACGTTATTGAGTCAAATCCAAGTGGTTAACAATCCCTCATAATCCCCGGTCTAGAACGATCCCTACTTGCACCTATACTACAATTTGACGAAAAGAGGGTTTAATTTGTGTGCGTATAAATCTCGCATCAAATTTTGGCGCCGTTGCCGGGGATTAGAAAATTTGCTAATCCCTTGGATTGTTTTATTTTCATTTGTTTTTATTTTTCCAGATTCTTAATTTTGTTTTGTTTCTTGTTTTAGGTACTAGTTCATGACTCGGAGTTCTCATCCGATTCGTGAACATATCCTGGAGTGATTGGGTTCTTCGTCCGGCTGCAAGACGTAAAAGAAAGCGCTACTTGGGAGGCAACCCAATGAAAAAAAAAATATTTCATATATTAAATAAAATACTAAACATGGAGAAAGGTGGTGCTTCACAAAGGTTGTTTACGTGAAGCCCCACTACGAGGCGTCGAAGCGGAAGGCTTTGAAGCGGAAGGCATCGGAGCGGAAGGCATCGGAGCGGAAGACATCGGAGCGGGAGGCATCGGAGCTAGAGCATTCCAGGCCTCAATACTTGGCTAAGCACTGGATGAGCCAGGGAAAAGGTGCCTCTGGAGGAAAGACGAAAACCGTTGACGGTCACTTTGAATCCGACCTTCAGACTCTTGCAGCTCATCAAGCTTCCTCTTCATGCCCGACGAATAGTTATTTGCAAGCACATGCAAACTTCTATTCTCGTACTTAAGCTGCTGGATCTCTTGCTTAAGACTTTCCACCTCCGCCATCAATGATTCCACCTGACGGGAGCGGGCAAGCAGGCGTTGGCCCATGTTGGACACAGAACTCGCACACTGAACACTAAGTGCGAGGGACTCTTGAACGGCCAACTCATCGGACCGTCCTGACAGCAGCCTACTATCTTTTGGAGTGAGGAGGTTCTTAGCTACTATTGTAGCTGTTGTGGCGTCTGATGCGTGATTTACTTGACACTCAAATGTAGGGACACTGATTGTGGACATTGATTGGCTTGACCTCCAATCTCTTTGTGGACATTGATTGGCTTGAAATCCTTGCCTATATGAAGCACCAAATGTAGGGACACTCTGCATTGTGGTCCTTTCGGCATACGGCGACAATTTAGAAGTAAGATTTGCCAATTGAGCTTGAATGCTAGCAAAATCCATATCTTACTTCTCTAGTACCTAAAATCAAAGAAAGAGAACTAAATCAAAAATCAAAAGTAACAACAAACAAAGAAAACAACACTAAGTTAGAAACTAAAACGAAAACAACTAAACCAAAAAAAAGAAAAGAACCAAGGGATTAGCAAAGTTGCTAATCCCCGGCAACGGCGCCAAAATTTGATGCGTGATTTACTTGACACTCAAATTAAACCCTCGTTTGACAATTGTAGTAGAATGGATAAGTGAGGGATCGTTCTAGACCGGGGATTAGGAGGGCTTGCAAATCTCTTGGAAACTGACTCAAAAACGTAAAATAAAGTTTAAAACACTAAACTAGACTCAAAGAATGCAAAATTAAAGTTTAAAACACTAAGACAAACCAAAAACTCAAAATGCTTTAAAAACACAAACTAAATTGAATTCTAACTAAAATGAACATTAAAGCAAAAGGGGGATTGAGGTTTTTACGAAAATTGAAATAACGAAACAAGTTAATAAACTAGACAGAATGTAAATATGAAATTTATGGATGAATGCTAGCTAAGGGGTTCATCTCCAAACATGTTACACTTGCATACAAGATTGATTCTCAGTTGGTCTTTCGATAAATTATGAAACTCAACGCCCCGGGTTAATTAGGTCCGCTTAAATTAACCGTCAAGTTCTCCTTAAGTTAATGAATTGGATGGGTTAGCGCAACGCAATTCACCACATTCTCCAAAAGTCCTTTACGTGAAAAGCACAATAAAGATACAATCAAAGATCATTAAGCATTATGAAAACTATAAGTGTTGACGAGGCATTCGTTACTATGGAATACGCATGAAACTTATGCCAAGAATTCGTTTAACGCGATTGTTTATAAGCAACCTCCACTACTTGTGAATATAAGTTCATAACGATTAGGTGAAATTCACTTATATTCTAGCGTCATATTTATGCATGAAAATTAAGCGCGCATTCTTAATAAACATTCATAAATAAGTTATCAATCAAACGGTTAAACAAATTGAATTCAAAACTTATGAAATTCCAACGAAAGGTAATCAAATCAAAATGCAAGTATAAACATTTATTTCGAATCACCCCCTAGCTAAAGGGGGGGTTTATTTCCTCATAACTTTGAAATTAAAGAAACACCTAAACATTCCAACAACTCAAACTTGAATTGTATGAACGTTTAGGCACTCTTCTCTTCCATTCCTCATACGTACAAAACAAAGAGAATTGAATTTAAACTTTGAAATCAAAGAAACACCTAAACATTCCAACAACTCAAACTTGAATTGTAAGAACGTTTAGGCCCTCTTATCTTCCTCGTTGTTGTAGCACAAGGTCTAAGGTGAGGTTTGGGGGATTATGGAAATGGTAGAGGAGTGGTTTGGAGGGTTGGGAAGTGGTGGAAATGGAAAGATGGTTTTGGATTCTAAGGGGACTCACGGCAAAGAGAAGGAATGGAAGTGTTTGTGGTGTGTTGTGTTGTGAATGAGATGTTTTGAATGATGGGAATGCAAGGGTATTTATAGGAGGAGTGGAGATGTATATGGCTATTTGTTTAAGGTGTTTGTGTGGAGGAATGATGGAGAATTGCATGTGGAATGGCTGCAATGATGAAGAATGAAAGCTGGAAAATAAAAGGGAAAGCTGGAAATCTGAAAATGCAAATGGGAATCCTGAAATGCAAAGGTGGCCACGGTTTTGAGTGTGTTTTGTGTTGGAAATGCATGTGAATGCATGTGAATGTTGTTTGTGTGAAGTGTGTGTGGGTTAAAGAGTGAATGGTGGTGTAATGATGAAGTGTGATGGCTGAAAATGTCAAGGGAAATGCATGTGATTGCATGGCAAAGAATTTTCAGGATGCATGTGTGTGTTGAATGGTTTCTTGGTGAGGGATGTGGAGTGGTTGAATGTGGTGCAATGATAATGTTTTGTGGCTGAATTGGTGGTGGAATTATGATGGGAGTGCATATAATTAAAGAGTGGGAGTGCATGTGGGTGAATGTGAAGGGAATGCATGTGTTGATGACTAGGTTAGTGGGTGGAAATCTGAAAATGGCATAAGGGAATGGGAGCTCACGGTTTTGAGTTGTTTGTTTGTGTGAAGTGTGTGTGAATGCATGTGAAGATGCTAATAAATAATGCATGTAGGGTTAGGAAATAAAATCATAACTTAAAGGGAGATGATTAAAGGGTGTTGAAAGGTTTGAAATGCATGTGTTGAATTGGTGGTTGAATGATGAAAGAATAAGTGAATGATTATGATAAGTGTATAAGTGAATGATTATGATAAGTGTATGATGCGTGATTTATACGCACACAAATTAAACCCTTTTTTCGTCAAATTGTAGTATATGTATAAGTAGGGATCGTTCTGGACCGGGGATTAGGAGGGATTGTTAATCACTTGGATTTGACTCAAAAAAACGTAAAAACACAAAATAAATGTATTTCTAACTAATCTAACACTTTAAAATAAATGGGGGATTGGTTTTGGACGAAATTAAACTAAAATAGAAACTTGGAAACAGAACAGATTGTACAAACGAAATTGATGGAATAGAATGAAGAAAAACTAGTTAGAGGGTTCCTTATCCACACATGAACATAAGCATATAATTTGACTCCCAGTTATGACTTCAACAAACGATGAATGACAATGCTCCAAGTTAATTAGGTCCGCTTAAATTAACCTTCAGATTTCCCTAGATTCATTGGATTGAATGGGATACGCATTACAACCAAATTATTCCTAATCAAAGTCTCTCACATGGAATACGCATGATAGAGACATTCAACAAAGATCATTAAGTTCAACGGAAATCATAAACATTGACTAGGCATTCATAACTATGGAATACGCATGTTAATCCAGCCTAGGGTTTACTAAACACAATCGTGACTAGCGATTTTTACTACTCATGAATATAAGTTCATAACGATTAGGTGAAATTCCCTTATATCCTAGCATCAAATCTTAGGCATGCAAATTAAGTGTCGACCCTCAACCCACATACATAAACAAGTTCTTAATCAAAACAGAAAAGTAACCCACATCTAAAGTTCATGAATTCATAACTGGAGTAAATCAAATCATAACCAACATATGTCCATGGCTTCAAATTCGCCTCTAACTAAAAAGAAATTAGTTTCACATGTTTAACATAATTGAATAACAAGTTAAATTAAACATGAAAACAGAAACAAGAAAAGAAAGAACAAATGGATGGAAAGTTAGCTACGGGGTTCATCTCCACATATGTTATACTTGCATAATAAAACGATTTCCAATTGCATTTCAACAAATCATTAATTCTCAACGCCCCGGGTCAATTAGGTCCGCTTAAATTAACCGTCAAGTTTTCCTTAAGTTAATGAATTGGATGGGTTAGCGCAACGCAATTCACAACATTCTCCAAAAGTCCTTTACGTGAAAAGCACAATAAAGATACAATCAAAGATCATTAAGCACAATAAAGTCCTTGACGAGGCATTCGTTACTATGGACTACGCATGAAACTTATGCCAAGAATTTATTTAACGCGATTGTTTATAAGCAACCTCCACTACTTGTGAATATAAGTTCGTAACTATTAGGTGAAACTCACTTATATTCTAGCGTCATATTGATGCATGAAAATTAAGCGCGCATTCTTAATAAACATTCATAAATAAGTTATCAATCAAACGGTTAAACAAATTGAACCACAACTTATGAAACGCAATTAGAATTAATCAAATCAAAATGCAGCATAAACATATATTTCGAATCACCCCCTAGCTAAAGGGGGTTTTATTTCCTCATATCTTTGAAATCAAAGAAACGCCTAAACATTCCAACAACTCAAACTTGAATTGTATGAACGTTTAGGCACTCTTCTCTTCCATTCCTCATACGCACAAAACAAAGAGAATTAAAATGAAACATTGAAATCAAAGAATCACCTAAACATTCCAACAACTCAAACTTGAATTGTATGAACGTTTAGGCCCTCTTCTCTTCCTCTTCGTTGTAGCACAAGGTCTAAGGTGAGGTTTGGGGGATTATGGAAATGGATGAGGAGTGGTGTAGAAGTGGAAGGGGAATGGAAAAATGGTGTTTGGATTATAAGGGGAGAGATGGGAAGCTCACGGCTAGGGAAGGGAGAATGTGTTTGTGGTGTGTTGTGTATGAAATGAGATGTCCATGAATGAATGAATGCAAGGGTATTTATAGGAGTAGTGGAGGGAACATATGGCTATGTCATTTGTAGGTGAAGTAGGTGGATGTTGTAGGTGAAGTAGGTGGATGTTGTAGGTGAAGTGGATGTTGTAGGTGAAGTAGGTGGATGTTGTAGGTGAAGTGGATGTTGTAGGTGAAGTAGGTGGATGTTGTAGGTGAAGTGGGTGGATGTTATGTTAAGTGATAAGTGATAAGTGATATGATATGTGGTTATGATATGATAAGTGGTTAAGTGGTGATGATAAGTGATAAGTGATTAAGTGATATGATATGTGGTGATGATAAGTGATAAGTGCATGTGGGTTAACTAATGAAGGAAATGCATGTGCAATGACAATGTGTTAGAATGGATGTGTGTTATGCATGGCATGATTGGGATTAGGAAAGGTTTAAATGTCCTAAAACTAAAGAGAACAAGGTTCCAACACTTTGGCTCCAATTAGGTCTTCAATTTCGTCCAACACTTTGGCTTCAAGCATAAGCTATCCGTCCTTAGCCCAAAAGTGCTCCAAAAGTCTCCAAAATGCATCTTTTTGCTCCTTTAGCCCTTTGAACCTACAAACACACGAAAATAGCTTAAAGTACTAAAATAACTAAAGAAACATAACGTAAATGTACGAGAACAAGCCATTTAAGTCGCATAAATATGCTCCTATCAAATACCCCCACACTTAGCTTTTGCTAGTCCTCGAGCAAAACAGAAAAACAAAACAAAAAGAACAAAACACAACCTACACCTTCCAACAATCGTATCAGGGACTTCCAATGCACATGACAAGTTAAAAATCATTATTCTCACAGATTTGAGCCATCTTTACACTTAAGTACATTCTTAATCATAGTCACCACATACTAGTTCACAATTAAGCAATTAAAACACATTTCAAATGTAGTAACATGCCTTTAGAGAATTCCCTCAATTTCTTACTAGATATACTCTCGTTTTTCACACAGATTTTCTGACTACACACCCTATACTAGGTATATGTGAGAAGATTGATGTAAACATGTAGACGAACACTCACATATGTTATAATAAGGAAAGCATTTTCTGGAGTTAATAAGCATGTTTAGATATGATCTCATGAATGGAATGCTACTACTTAGACGCGAGAACCAGTGACACCATAAGCTCATACCAAGTTCAAACTCCACAATTGAAATACATAACACTCAATATAGAAGTCAAAGGGTAGTAACGGGGCTAGGGTATTGGCTAACAATGAAAGGTGAAGGATAAACAAACATTCTTAAAGCAATAGTGAGCAAAGTATTGAATTAGGCACTTAGAATTCCCTTAAGAACGCAGAAGTCAACTTTGAACACCCAAGGGAAAATCACACAAAACTTAGGGCCATATTCAACTTTTTGGACCCTTTCTTCAACCATCAACGCTCATGAGTTCATTCTTACTTATTTTCATTCCTTTTTTTTTTTTTTTTTTTTTTTTTTTTTTCTTTTTTTCTTTTCTTCTTTTTCTTTTTTTTTTTTTTTTTTTTTTCTTTTTCTTTTCTTTTGAATCTCAAAACATAAACACTTAAACATTTTCTCCCCCACACTTATTTTCTTTCATAATGTAACTCAAAAGGAATTCAATTAAGTCATGCTCACTATCTTTTAAGAACAAGGGTGGGGATTGTCCTAAACTAGGCTAGGTGAGGAAAATGTGGGTAAACAAAGAATAAAGGCTAAACAAGGCTCAACGGGGTTAAAACTTACAACATATACGAAGTATGGGAAGTAAGGCTATTTGGCTATGGTGGTGGTCACTACACAACTTCTTCTTGAATATGTGTTATGCAAATCAATAACATGCTTTGAATGAAATGGGCATGAGTTCTAGCATTTAGTTCTATCATGATACAATTGCATTCTAAGTAGCAACCAAGCAAGGAATAATGAGATCATGCAACAACTTTAGAAAATAAAGAATCATAACTCTCCAAAGAAAGTAATGGCTCGAGTCTCACAGGGATGTAGCGTTTGTTTGAGTTTCTTCCTTCAAGCATGTTACAAAAACGAATTTTTCTTTTATGATTGCATGTGAAGTCATACATTATAACCATAACCAAGCATATACCAAGAGTAAATCAAACTTTTCTCTATGTTTATAACTCTTTCTAACCGTCATGCAATTATAAACCAAATCCTTATCATTGTGTTGGAAGGTACCCTAAGACACAAACACACAAAAACGACTTTTAAAACAACTCTTTTTGGGTTTTTCAAAACAATTTTTCAAATTTTTATGGGATTTTCGAATTATAAAACAAAACACACTAAAACACTCTAAAACAACTTAAAAACACCTTAAAACAACAAGGAACAACATTAGAAGTTATGGTGGATAAAACCCTACGAATTTGCATCAAAACACTTTAGTTACCCCCCCACACTTAAATCAAACATTGTCCTCAATGTTTTAAGCATAGATTCACACAAAACATAAGTAAACACACAAAAAGCAACTAAACATTTTAAACATGGCATAATGTAATTAACAAAAAGAAGAGTTTAGGGACGCAAATCTGGTTATGGAGTGTAAATTCCCTCTTCTCCTTGGTGATTGCATTGAGGCTTTGATCTTTGTGATTCCACAGGCTTACTCTTGAACTGGTTTCTGCCCATCGTTGATTTTCCTTTGTGCTACTTCTTGAACTGGGCAGCAGGATGGTTCTTTTGGTTTCCCCCGAAGGTCTGAGCTTCCTCCTGTTATCTGTTTCTTTGTTCAATCTTTGCAGGAGTGGTCCCTTCTCTGGAAGTGTATCAACCGTTGAAGATGACTACTCGAGAGCAACGCTAGGTAAGCAATCAGGAATAGATTCCAGGCAGTTGGCTCCAGATCGGAAGACTGACTCCAAGTGCCGGCTGATTGCTTCTTTTACTTTGCCATGCAAGTAAGAACAAGGACAAAGAAAAAGACAGGGAAAGAGCATGATATGAGATACTTTTGCTTTTGACCTTGATGATATGAGATACCTTTGCTTTGAAGAAGCGGTGAATGAATCAGCACATGCTTCAATCCGCCGTTTCCTCCTGGGTCATATGTACTCCAGGCATCTGGTATCATCTTTGGGGAAGAAGAAAGAATTGAGTATTTTGAAAGGCTTTGCTGGGAGTGCGCCCTCAGAGGTGAGGGAGAGTTGGGCATTTTCTTCAGGTTTGCCCTGCCATAAAAGACGAAGGTCGACATATATAGAGATAATATCAAGTGGTGGTACTTTTTACCCTTGTCGACAAACGTTTTGATCCCGCAAATCCGGTTCTTTGAAATAGTGGCGCCTCTTCGATCTTTGAATACGCCTCTTCGATTTCTGAGCAGGCGCCCCTTCGATTTCTGAACGACGCCCCTTCGCTTTCTGAACGACACGTGGTAGTGCAGATGCGGCTCCTTTTGACAAAGCTGCACGCGTCTTCTGAAAAGCAGAGAAAGCGTCGCCGAACTTTGCGCTTGTCGGCTAAAGATGTGTAGATGCGATGATGGCCTCCACGTGTTTTCAGCTTTGTCAGAAATCTTTTGACAAAGTTGAACGCGTTTTCTGAAAAGCCGAGGGAGTGTCGCCTAAATTACGCCGGAAAATCCGGCTCTTTGAATCGGTGGACGCGTCGTCTTGGCTTTTTATAGAGCTATCAATCATCCCAACACACACACTCTGAAGATTTCCCATTCCTGAAACTCGACTCCGGCCCTTTGTGAAATTTTAACTCCATCCACCCCTTCTCTTTGAACACTTTTGAAAAAAATGGCAAACTCATCGAACCTTAGCTTAGATTTGAGTCTCAGTAGCGATCCGGTTGCGCCCCGTCAAGGTAATATATGGCGCCCTTCTTTTTTATCTTCTAACGGTCCTCTTTCAGGTGAAGATTCTGTGATGCAGGACGCCACAACAGCTACAATAGTAGCTAAAAACCTCCTCACTCCAAAAGATAGTAGGCTGCTGTCAGGACGGTCCGATGAGTTGGCCGTTCAAGAGTCCCTCGCACTTAGTGTTCAGTGTGCGAGTTCTGTGTCCAACATGGGCCAACGCCTGCTTGCTCGGTCCCGCCAAGTGGAATCGTTGATGGCAGAGGTGGAAAGACTTAAGCAAGAGATCCAGCAGCTTAAGTACGAGAATAGAAGTTTGCATGTGCTTGCAAATAACTATTCGTCGGGGATGAAGAGGAAGCTTGATGAGCTGCAAGAATCTGAGGGTCGAATTCACAGTGACCGTCAAAGGCTTGCGTCTTATCTCCAGAGGCACCTTTTTCCTGGGTCATCCAGCGCTTGGCCAAGTATTGAGGCCTGGAATGCTCTAGCTCCGATGCCTCCCGCTCCGATGGCTTCCGCTCCGATGCCTCCCGTTTCTATGCCTCCCGCTTCTATGCCTTCCGCTTCTGCGCCTCGTAGTGGGGCTTCACGCAAACAACCTTTGTGAAGCTCCACCTTTCTCCATGTTTAGTATCTTTCTTTCTCTTTTTTTTTTTTTATTTTTTTTATTTTTTTTTATTAACATAAATAAAATCAAACGGCATGGAATTGGTCCTTGAATGGAAGGTGATACTTGAAGTGAACCGGCAATGGTTTGAATTCTAGTGTAGGTGCCTGATTCATAAAAAACAACAAGTTAGTATAAAATGTAATGGAATTTGAAAAAAATGACTTACTTGTTTTGTCTGACAAGAACTCAATGACAAACACCACTCCTTTGAAAGTTTCAGGGATATTGGACTTGGCCAGATTGCATGTGATGGTTATGACTTGTCCAATGTCATCAAATTCAACTTCTTTGGGTATTGTTGTCTCAAGTATATCCCCTTTGATGAATTCATGAAATTCCCTACTTTGCACCTTTGGAAGGTCTTCCAAGATGTCTTTTTCACTTTCTTCTTCCTTGGAATTCATGAACCTGCAAGGAATAGGGATATTAGGTGGAATGGGGTTAGAACTAATTGGAACAACCTTACTTGAATTAGATGGCGTAGGAGCAATAAGTGCTTCCGGCAAAGGTGCTTCAAATCCTCCCTTCGGATTTACAATGGTTGAACTAGGGAGTTTGCCTTGGTCGCAAAATTGTCCTACGAACTCCGCTATCTGCCCAATTTGATTTTCCAAGTGATCCAACCTTTTGTCTTCTTGTCGAGCCTCATTGTCTTGATTTTGTGAGCCCTGCACCAAACAAATTAATTCGTTAAGCTTTTGATTATAATCTATTGACGAACTTAAATTTGGTTGGGCATATTGAATATGAGGTTGTGGTGGCTGCCAATATCCTCCTTGTTGAGCATTTTGAGGTTCCCACCACATAGAGTTTGAATGATCACTCCAATCCGAATTGTAAGTATTGGAAAACACGTTATTCCTTGATTGAAGATTAAATATATCAACTCTTTGCATTTGGGACCTTTCCATGAGCTGTGACAAAAGAGAAGCGTTATCAAGTGCCATGTTGTTCTTAACAAACAAACACAAATAAAAAAAAACTAAATCTAAAAGACAATACAGAAACAAATAATCCAAGGGATTAGCAAATTTTCTAATCCCCGGCAACGGCGCCAAAATTTGATGCGTGATTTATACGCACACAAATTAAACCCTTTTTTCGTCAAATTGTAGTATATGTATAAGTAGGGATCGTTCTGGACCGGGGATTAGGAGGGATTGTTAATCACTTGGATTTGACTCAAAAAAACGTAAAAACACAAAATAAATGTATTTCTAACTAATCTAACACTTTAAAATAAATGGGGGATTGGTTTTGGACGAAATTAAACTAAAATAGAAACTTGGAAACAGAACAGATTGTACAAACGAAATTGATGGAATAGAATGAAGAAAAACTAGTTAGAGGGTTCCTTATCCACACATGAACATAAGCATATAATTTGACTCCCAGTTATGACTTCAACAAACGATGAATGACAATGCTCCAAGTTAATTAGGTCCGCTTAAATTAACCTTCAGATTTCCCTAGATTCATTGGATTGAATGGGATACGCATTACAACCAAATTATTCCTAATCAAAGTCTCTCACATGGAATACGCATGATAGAGACATTCAACAAAGATCATTAAGTTCAACGGAAATCATAAACATTGACTAGGCATTCATAACTATGGAATACGCATGTTAATCCAGCCTAGGGTTTACTAAACACAATCGTGACTAGCGATTTTTACTACTCATGAATATAAGTTCATAACGATTAGGTGAAATTCCCTTATATCCTAGCATCAAATCTTAGGCATGCAAATTAAGTGTCGACCCTCAACCCACATACATAAACAAGTTCTTAATCAAAACAGAAAAGTAACCCACATCTAAAGTTCATGAATTCATAACTGGAGTAAATCAAATCATAACCAACATATGTCCATGGCTTCAAATTCGCCTCTAACTAAAAAGAAATTAGTTTCACATGTTTAACATAATTGAATAACAAGTTAAATTAAACATGAAAACAGAAACAAGAAAAGAAAGAACAAATGGATGGAAAGTTAGCTACGGGGTTCATCTCCACATATGTTATACTTGCATAATAAAACGATTTCCAATTGCATTTCAACAAATCATTAATTCTCAACGCCCCGGGTCAATTAGGTCCGCTTAAATTAACCGTCAAGTTTTCCTTAAGTTAATGAATTGGATGGGTTAGCGCAACGCAATTCACAACATTCTCCAAAAGTCCTTTACGTGAAAAGCACAATAAAGATACAATCAAAGATCATTAAGCACAATAAAGTCCTTGACGAGGCATTCGTTACTATGGACTACGCATGAAACTTATGCCAAGAATTTATTTAACGCGATTGTTTATAAGCAACCTCCACTACTTGTGAATATAAGTTCGTAACTATTAGGTGAAACTCACTTATATTCTAGCGTCATATTGATGCATGAAAATTAAGCGCGCATTCTTAATAAACATTCATAAATAAGTTATCAATCAAACGGTTAAACAAATTGAACCACAACTTATGAAACGCAATTAGAATTAATCAAATCAAAATGCAGCATAAACATATATTTCGAATCACCCCCTAGCTAAAGGGGGTTTTATTTCCTCATATCTTTGAAATCAAAGAAACGCCTAAACATTCCAACAACTCAAACTTGAATTGTATGAACGTTTAGGCACTCTTCTCTTCCATTCCTCATACGCACAAAACAAAGAGAATTAAAATGAAACATTGAAATCAAAGAATCACCTAAACATTCCAACAACTCAAACTTGAATTGTATGAACGTTTAGGCCCTCTTCTCTTCCTCTTCGTTGTAGCACAAGGTCTAAGGTGAGGTTTGGGGGATTATGGAAATGGATGAGGAGTGGTGTAGAAGTGGAAGGGGAATGGAAAAATGGTGTTTGGATTATAAGGGGAGAGATGGGAAGCTCACGGCTAGGGAAGGGAGAATGTGTTTGTGGTGTGTTGTGTATGAAATGAGATGTCCATGAATGAATGAATGCAAGGGTATTTATAGGAGTAGTGGAGGGAACATATGGCTATGTCATTTGTAGGTGAAGTAGGTGGATGTTGTAGGTGAAGTAGGTGGATGTTGTAGGTGAAGTGGATGTTGTAGGTGAAGTAGGTGGATGTTGTAGGTGAAGTGGATGTTGTAGGTGAAGTAGGTGGATGTTGTAGGTGAAGTGGGTGGATGTTATGTTAAGTGATAAGTGATAAGTGATATGATATGTGGTTATGATATGATAAGTGGTTAAGTGGTGATGATAAGTGATAAGTGATTAAGTGATATGATATGTGGTGATGATAAGTGATAAGTGCATGTGGGTTAACTAATGAAGGAAATGCATGTGCAATGACAATGTGTTAGAATGGATGTGTGTTATGCATGGCATGATTGGGATTAGGAAAGGTTTAAATGTCCTAAAACTAAAGAGAACAAGGTTCCAACACTTTGGCTCCAATTAGGTCTTCAATTTCGTCCAACACTTTGGCTTCAAGCATAAGCTATCCGTCCTTAGCCCAAAAGTGCTCCAAAAGTCTCCAAAATGCATCTTTTTGCTCCTTTAGCCCTTTGAACCTACAAACACACGAAAATAGCTTAAAGTACTAAAATAACTAAAGAAACATAACGTAAATGTACGAGAACAAGCCATTTAAGTCGCATAAATATGCTCCTATCAGTGTATGATATGTTAAGTGATAAATGAATGATATGTGGTGAGTGATAAGTGAATGGAAGTGATAAGTGATAAGTGAATGGAAGTGATAAGTGAATGGTTTGATAAGTGAATGATATGATAAGTGAATGCTTATAATAAATGAATGCTTTAAGTGTTTAAAATAGGGAACAAAGCCCTTCCTTGCATGGCAAGGAAGGGAGACACAAGGAAACACACGACAATGTCCTAAGGTTGCAAGGAATGTTGTTTTTGTGTTCTAAAATGCGTAGGAGTCTTCAATGATGCTTAAACATGAGGTCTTTTAGGATTTAACTTTCCTACTTCAAGTCTTTAATTTCGTCCATCCTCTTGGCTCCAAGCATATGATATCCATTCCAATCTCTAATTTGCTCCAAAAGGCTCCAAAAGGCATCCTTTTGCATACCTTGCCCTTAGAACCTGAAAACACACAAAAGAAGCATAAAGG